>NC_133328.1:570959680-571218614 GCF_042186555.1 Aquarana catesbeiana
TCCCTTGCAATAGAAATAAGGATGGCAGATCCTCTTTATGGAGAGATCTGGGGGTCAAAAAGACTCCAAATCTCGTATTTACCTTAAAAAGCAAAAGATCGAAGAAAAAAAATTTAGATCTTTCGCTTTAAAGAAAAAAACAATTCTTCCAGCCTGGACCGGAAGTGACATCTTCCAAGGCCATAGAGTCGATCAAAGAGTGTTTGATCGCCTATGGGAGCATCCGGCCGCACCTTCGGAATGTTTTTCGAACGAACTGGTGGAAGCGGTAAGCTCGAGAAGCAACACCGCTTTGGAAACCGTTCCAGCAGCTCATGACTCGCTCAGACCGGTTTAATGAGAAAGCCAGCCACTAGAAAAAAAACTGATATCTTTAGCTATAATCTTGGTAAACCACTTTCAAACCGCAACATATATACGTATTGTGGTCAGGAAGTGGTTAAGAACTTTTTTTTTTAGCTGCAGTTTAGATACAGTTACAGGTCTTGTTCCTTCCCCTAGCATGAGTGGACAGTGAAAGGGGAAGCAACACACTGATAGGACTATCCATCGCGGATCACTTTTCAGAGGCGCATCAAGGTCTGGCACATGTGTAAACTAGCCTCTGAGTTATTGTTAAGGTGAACTCTAGGGTTAGGGGTACGTTTAGGATTAAGGTTAGCAGATTGGGGCACAGGAACAGTTTCAAGATAGTTAGAAGGAGCTTTTACGCAGAAGTATTTGTATTTTCTTAACAATCAGTAAAACACCTCAAAAACAGGCTCTCATTCGCCTCTGTATCTATGAATCTATAACAGAAAAACAAAAAAATCCCCTGCAAGGCAATGTCATAATGTGCTAGTATGGATCACATAATAGCACATTATGGGAGACTTACCTTAAAACTAAGTCCTCCAGAGTCGCGATAAAACTAAGCCCTCCAGAACCATGCTGTCACCGCTTAGAGGGCTTCCATCTTCCCTGATCACATCTTCCCCCAGTCTTCCATCCGGGTTCGCAGCCCCTGACTACATGAGCATGCGCGTGGGAGCTACCATTTACAGCACAGGCTCTAAAGGTCCAGCACAGTATGCTGGACTTTCAAAGCGCATGCGCCGGTGACATCATCGGCTGCATGCACTCTGAATATCTCCTAAACAGTGCATGTTTAGGAGATATTCACGTCACCTACAGGTAAGCCTTATTATAGGCTTACTTGCAGGAATAAGTGGTACAACAGAGTTTACTACCACTTCAGGGAATATGTAAGTTGTTTAATGTTCATAGTGTAGGCACACGTGCACTTGAACCACTTGCCGCCCGCCATATAGCAAAATGACGGCGGAAAAGTGGTTGTGTTATCCTGACCGGATGTCATATGATGTCTTTTAGGATAACAAGACGCTGCACGCCCCCGGGGGCACGCATCACGGCGATCGTTGTTGCAGTGTGTCAGTCTATCCAAATATATCCAATCACGGCTGATCACAGTGTAAACAGGAAGAGCCGTTGATCGGCTTTTCCTCACTCTGTCAGACGCCAGTAGAGGTTGCCCACACTGGACCACCAGGGATGCCACCAGGACCACCAGGGATGCCCACCACTTGTCACCACCAGGTATGCCACCCATGGCCACCAGGGATAACAATCAGTGCCCACAATGGATGCCAATCAGTGCCCACAATAGATCCCTGCCAATCAGTGATGCCCATCAGTACCATCCATTAGTGTATATCAGTGCCACCTATCAGTGCCCATCCATGCCCATCCGTGCCACCTATCAGTGCCCATCCGTGCCGCCTTTCAGTGCCCATCAGTTCCGCCTTTCAGTGCCCATCAGTGCCACCCATGTGTACCCATCAGTGCTGCATATCAGTGCCACCTATCAGTGCCCCATCAGTGCCGCATATCATTGCCCATAATCAGTGCCTATCAGTGCCACCTCATCAGTGCCACCTCATCAGTGCTGCCTTATCAGTGCCTGTCAGAGCAGCCCCATCAGTGCCCATCAGTGAAGGAGAAAACTTACTTATTTACAAAGTTTTCTAACAGAAACCAAAAAAAACGTTTTTATCAACATTTACGGTCTTTTTTAAATTTGTTTAGCAGAAAATAAAAATCCCAGAGGTGATCAAATACCACCAAACGAAATCTCTATTTGTGGGAACAAAATGATAAAAATTTAGTTTGGGTACAGTGTAGCATGACCGCGCAATTGTCATTCAAAGTGCAATAGCGCTGAAAGCTAAAAATTGGTCTGGGCTGGAAGGTGTATAAGTGTTACCTTTCCCACTGACTCCAAAGCATTTTGCTGAAATGTGCCAAATTTAATTGACATTTCACAGAAGTGAAATCTTCCAGTTTGCCCCTCACTACTAATGGCTGCAACTCTTCACACAGGGGCACACCGCTGAATAACCCTGTGAAAGCCAGCTCCAAGATGTCTCCAACACACAGATATGCGGGGGAGAGAGGGGGGACAGATCAGAGGACTCCAGATGGAATTCTTTAAATGCATAGATGACTACCCCACAGCAGACCACCTATTTCAGACACCACTTCAAAGGATATGCTTGTGTCCCTGAGAGGGTCCCTACACAGGGACATGATCTCTATGGTCACTCAAATTAAGGTATGGATGCAATAGACGAAAGGGTAGATCATGTGGAGAATAAGATGGGCGAGTAGGCGGAAGCCCACAACGAGCTAGTCGATGCCCAAAACTCCACAGAAGAGGAAATAAATGCTTTAAAAACAAAATTGGCTGATCTAGAAGATCGCTCAAGGAGGAACAACGTCAAATTCAGAGGCATTGACGAATCTGTTCCCCCTGCAAAGCTCCGCAAGTATATTCAACAGCTAATCTCTGATCTCCTGCCTGAAACACCCAAACCTGAATTGGTGGTGGACAGAGCTCACAGAACCTGCATACTTGCCAAAATGATGTAATTGCCAAAATTCATTTTTACCATGTGAAAGAGAATTTGGTGCAGTTCACAGACAGACATCTCCCGTACCTTATCCCTACTCAAAGCTGGCCTTATATACGGATCTCTCACAACATACAATGCAGGCTCGCAGAAATGTACCGGAACAATAACCTCATCTACTGTTCCCGGCCAAACTGATGGTAACCTGGAACACAAATCTCACACTGTATCCTCACTTGAGGAAGGAATGTGCCTGGCTAGGCAATGGGGATTAATCCCAAATGAACAGCAAAATGTCCCTCAAAGGCAGTCACCTTCTAGAGTGAACCCCCTATGGGGAACTACCCCTGATTGGCTATGTGTTCACAATAATCTTTCCTACTTTAAGCAGTGGTATGGAGTAACCACTGCCTGGTAAATCCTGTTACTCCAGGGGCTAATACCCCCCAGATGATTATGTGGTCAAAACTGCTCGTTGAGAGAAATTTCTTGTTTTTTACATGTCTTTTTCTTTTGTTCTTCCTTTGTTTAAAGGTTTCTATTTACTTTACGCTCACCATGAGTGTGAAAGTACCACACTTCCTGTGTACGGAACAAGCCATAGGAATCAATATGATCAGCCCTGCCTGAGCATCGGTACTCTATAGACTATAGACATGTGCACACTGAAATATTTCGTTTCGGAATTTCGTTTTCGTCCAAAAAAATACATTTATTTAGTTACTCCCGAAATTCATTTTTATTTATTTCGGTTTTCGTTAAAAATTGCATTCGTCCGAAAATCCTAATTAAGGTCGAATCTGTCATTGAATGCTTATGGTGTCTGTCGAATGTTCAAAGAAGATTCGACGGAGCAGCTAAACTGTGCGACGCCGTATAGTTTACCTGCTCCGTCGAATCTTCTTAGAACTTTCAACAGACACCATAAGCCAAAGTACGTGTGTACTTAGTTCTAGCTATTTTACTGCTCCTCCTCTTTGGTTACAATCAGCCAATAACATTCATCATCATCATTATTTTTATTTATCTTTCCTCCCCTACGTCGAATCTTTCCTCCCCTACGTCGAATCTTTCCTCCCCTACGTCAAATCTTTCCTCCCCTACGTCGAATCTTTCCTCCCCTACGTCGAATCTTTCCTCCCCTACGTCGAATCTTTTCTCCCCTACGTCGAATCTTTTCTCTCTACGTCGAATCTTTTCTCTCTATGTAGAATAATCTTGGACTAATAGAGTTAAGGTTAGGCACATTCGACCACAGGTTTGATAGACAGATTGTTATTGTCATCATCATGTCGAATCTCCTATCTATATCGAACTGTTGTAGCAACGAAAACGAAAATAAAGCATTTGTTTATGTCGGATCTTTCGTTTTTCGGACTCTGCACTTTCGTTATCGTTTGTTAAAACGATAACGAAAATACCTGAAATTCGGACGAAAATGCATTCGGACGAAAACAAATGCACATGTCTAATAGACTACTACAAGGTAAGTCACAGACATATAAGTATCCTCAACCCTATTTTGTCCTCTCTATTGGGCCAAGCTTACAAGCTGGAGCTTTTTTAAAGCAATTTCTGATATTACTTAATATCATCTCACTTAATGCCCATGACCTGAATAGACCATTTAAAAGGCAGGCCCTATGGAAAGAAGCACGAAACCTCAAAGGAGACATTCTTTGTGTATAGGAGACACACTTTATGGCCAGCAAGTCTCCTAAATGTACACACAAGTAGCTCCCCTATGTTTTCACCTCTATGGCAGATATTAAAAAGAGAGCAACTTCATTTGCCATAAGGAACACTTTGTCTTTTAAGCTTCATGAATCCCTGATGGACCCCCTGGGTCGGTATATAATCTTAGTATGTGACCAAAATAGTGCACATATACAATTGTGAACCTTTATGCCCCCAACAAGAATCAATCTATGTTCCTGAAAAGGGTAATAAAAAAAGTTAACACTATTTGTTATTGATGTGCCGATGTCAGGGCTGGGCTCCCTTCCTTCTCAAAGCTGGCCGCTCAGCTGTTGGCTAATTTCCAGCTCCTATCTTTCCACAGTGACTCACCTGTTGATGATATTCTGCTTGTCAGTTCTGAACTACTACTTAAGCCATCCAGTCCAGATGATCTCTGTCTTCGCCTTGGTCACATTTCTAGAGACGATCTCCTGTGTTCCTGATAAAAACTTGCTTGGCTGACATTCCTTCTGGTTCCAGATCCTGCTTGCTGTTCTACTACGCTCATCTCTGGCTCCCTGATGTTTTGGCTTGTCTGACTATCTGTTCCGGTTCCTGAACTCTGGCTGTTTTGACTATGTTTACTCTGTTTACCTTTTTTATTATTATTAAACAAGTGTGATGTAACTGTACTTCTGTCTCAGTCTGATTCTTGGTTTCTGACAGTGAAGACTTTAATGCAGTTCCAAAAAGGCGATGGACTCAACTATCCCTAATGCATCACGCATGATTATCCAGCCTTTCCTCCATACAGAAGGCCATTATGATGTGTGGCGGTGCTTGAATATATCCGAAAAGGACCATACCTACTATTCTGCACCTCACAAGTCATAGACTTGTTTGTCTACAACTGCTCTCTCGATCAGTGGAGGTGGAGATCTACCCGATCTCTCGGTCGGATCATGCACCGATCTCTCATATATATGGCGCAATAATGTTTAGCTTTTTTCAAAACGCCCGTTCCAGGAGGACTTAAAACTAAATATTATTGACTTTTTTTCAGAGAAACTATACTCCAGAGGTTCGAGGTCTCTACTATTTGGTGGTTCAATCCCTTCTCACTAAAATCAAAACTCTTGAATCTCAACACAAATCTACATTATCCATAACCCTAGAACAGGAATTGCTAGAATGTAGGACAACACTGAACTCTCTCCTAATAACCGGCTATGTAAATTTCCTGCATAGATTTAAAGTCCAACATTACTCACAGGGCAACAGGGCGAGCAAAATGTTAGCTACTTATCTAAGTCAGAGACAAGCTGAATCCAAACTAGACTCTATGTGTGACCCTGATACCCAAAACATTGTGTTTCACCCTAAACACATAGCAAATACCTTTCAAAATACTATAACAACCTATACAACCTCAACACAGATCCTATAACGCCTCAACCTAGTTAAGAACTTATTTCTGATTTCTTAAAGTCAGTTTCCCTCCCTAAATTATCGGAAGATTCAACATGTCATCAAATTTTTACCAAACAACAAGTTCCCTGGGGCTGATGGCTTTACAGCCAAATATTACAAAACATATCAAGAAGTTCTTGTCCCACAATTAACTCACCTTTTTAACCATGCTGCATCTGCTGCCTAGGGAAATGTTAAAGGCGGTCATTGTAACCCTGCCTAAACCAGGGAAAACTCCGGATTGCCCCCAAAACTTTCGCCCTATTTCCTTATTGAAAACTGACCTCAAAATATATTCTAAAGTACTAGGAAATAGAATAGCTAAATTCACACCTGCCCTCAAAAGCTGATCAGCTGGGTTTTGTGAAAGGCCAACAGACAGCTGATGGTACCTGGAGGATGTTCAATTTATTACGACTTGTAGAACTCAAAAATACCCCCACTGTGCTCCTTACCCTGGATGTTAAAAAAGCATTTGACCGGGTACACTGGGAGTATCTCCAAGCTACTCTTTCTAAAATTGGGTTCCAAGGCTTTGCTTTAGCAGCTATTTCCACCTTGTCGTCTACCCCATCAGCAAAGGAATTTACTTCTAATGTATTCTCAGATGAATTCTCAATGTCTAATGGCACCAGGCAGGGATGTTCTCTTTCTCCTCTAATTTTTACTTTAGTAATGGAGCCCCTGGCTGAGGCCATTAGAGCTTTTTCTGAGGTGACAGGGATTACAGTAGCACATGACCAGCATAAAATAGGGTTGTTTGCTGATGACGTGGTGTTGACTTTGACAAATCCGGAGTCCTCCCTGAGAGCAGTACAACAGATTATAACTGACTTTAGCAAAGTCTCCTTCTATAAACTTAACATCGCTAAGTCTACCATTTTACCAATAAATATTCAGAAATCTGCTTTGGCATATTTGAAATCCCAATTTCCATATACTTAGGTATTCAAAAAACTACCATATCTAGGGGTTACGCTAACAGCCCCCGCCTCATGCATCTATTAAACTAATTTTCTACCTCTTATTAAGACAAATACCCAAGATTTTAAAAATTTCGAACAATATGAACTGACTTGGTTGGGACGTTCTGCAGCCTTCAAAATGTTAGTCCTCACAAAGATACTTTACTGTTTTAGAACCTTACCAATTCATATACCCAATAGCTTTTTTCCAAAAAGTGAACTCTGTGATCAGGCACTTCCTGTGGCAGGGAAAAAGGGCTAAATTAGCGTACTCTACTTTAATGAAACATAAACATATAGGGGATGTAAACTTCCCAGTACCGCAGCACTACTATACTGCAGCCGATCTTGACCAATTGCACGCTTGGTTTGATAATCCTTCAGACCAACTCTGGGTGGAGATAGAAAGAGCCATTGTAAGCGGAAGATACCTTCCCTCCTTGCCTCTGGCTACATTGACAGGTCTTCCAGTGAAAATCCCAGATGTCCCAGCAATCCAGGCTTCTGTTCAAGCATGGAAATCACACCACCACAACTGTCAACAAACCAGCTTAAAAGATGGAATATCCACCCCTATAAATGTATTGGAATATCTTCTCCCTCATGTGCGTTTAGATAGATGGGTTCGGGGGGGATGCAGTTTATAAAGGATATAGCCTTGGACAGGGAAGGGGAAAATTCATTCTCCTTTCTACAGATACATCACATCTTGGGTCAACAAATATACAAAAAGTCACCCTGGGACTTTAAATGAGGCTTCTTCAGGGGTAGATGCAGGTTTGATGTATCTAAATGAACAGAGAGATGTGACACAGTGATGAATGTAAAGGCCATGGAATAAGAGGTCAGAGGTTAAAAAAAAAAAAAAACATACTTACCAATAGACAAAGCCAGTGTGCCCATTGCTGGATTCCCAAAGGGCGGCAGTGGCAAGTGTGTGGCATGGGAGCTGAGGGGGAGAAGCCAAACATAGACACCACCAGCGAACAATCAGATGGTCGACATGGCATGGGTGAAAGTATGTGGCCCTTAAATGTTTCGATATGTAAAATTGGTGGATATCAGCTGTAACACAAATGTATATATCAATTGATGCCTAAAAATAGCAAAATGAACATAAAATTATATAGTATAGTTGTATATGTAAAAATGTATATGCTCTAACACAAATAAATGTGTCAATCATTGCTAAATAAGCAGAGACGACAAAAATTGTATAAATGTGTGTGTGACAGCATGTATGAACTGACCTGATCCAATGATGGAACGGACATAGAGACCAAGGATATGTGTGACTAGCCGAAAATATATCTAGGGAGACAATCCCTAGAATGGGGAAAAAATGAAGTGTGTAAAAAAGTGTAAAAAAAAAAAATCAATATTAAGCCCCAAATGAGTGCTAAGGTGAATAGAGTGTGTATAACTTTGCAGGATAGATGGCTTAGCAGCAGCAGAGACCACTGTGGCGTGTGAAGTGTTTGCATCCCCGGAGGGGTCCGGCGGGCTCTGCCCCCAACGCCATGTGAAGATAGTGAGATATGCCGATGCTAAGGCGTCAGCCGTCAATGGGAGTGTCTTCCACCCGGGTTCAATGCAAACAAGAGGAAAAGTCTGGTGTCACCAGTGACACAACTCCATCCCTAAACAAATATACAAAAAGTTGCCCTGGGACTTTAAATGAGATCAGCACAGTTTGCCACCAAGTAACAGAAGCAGGTACAATATAGGTTTTTATTTAAGAATTGGTATACATACATGAATGTTAAGAACAGTAGCTAAGCCAATAGGATTGCACATGATAAAAATGCATTGATACAAATGTCATACAATATGTACACACATCAGAAAAGCCCCTTTTTCGCAAGACCATAGCTCGCTTCTTCAGGAGTAGATGCAGGTTTGATGTATCTAAATGAACAGAGAGATCTTGGGACAACATTCCTTAAACTATGTAGAACCTGATAAAAAATTGTGGAGAGAATTGCAAGCTCATCCATACAAAAAAGGAGGTATTTCACTCCTGCAATACCAGGACCAATTCACTAAATCTGCTTGTATGCTTTCCTGGGAAAAGGACCTTCATAAAGTCTATGAACCAGCTGCCTGGCAAAAAGCTTTATCTCTTATACCTTCCATCTCTAGATGTGTGAATCATTGGGATAATTACTTAAAAATATTATATAGAAGCTATCTTACATCATACAAAATGTCCAGCATGTTCCCCGACTCTTCCCCAATGTGTTGGCGTCAGTGTGGAGATGTGGGCAACCAAATACATTTTCGATGGGAATGTAGAAGTCTGAGGAGCTTCTGGAATGGAATGTTCTCCTTGATATTCAGAATTACAGGCTTCTTCGTTTCACCATCAGACTTTGCATTATTGAATCTGTCAATAGAACAAGTCCCTGTTCAACTCAGAGTGGTAATAACTCACATACTGATTGCAGCTAGACTTATGCTGCGTACACACGATCGGACTTTCCTACGGGAAATGTTCGATATGAGCTTGTTGTTGGAAAGTCCAACCGTGTGTATGCTCCATCGAGCATTTGCTGTCGGAATTTCCGCACACAAATGTTTGAGAGCAGGTTCTCAAATTTTCTGACAATGAAACTTGTTCATGCATACTCTGGATCAAGCAGAAGGAGCCGCAAAGGCTATTGAACTTCCTTTTTCTCGGCTCGTCATACGTGTTGTTCTCACTTTCAGAATTGTTGGCCAACATTTGTGTGACTGTGTGTATGCAAGACAAGTTTGAGCCAACATCCTTCGGAAAAAAATCCACGGTTTTGTTGTTGGAAAATCCAATCGTATGTACGAGCATAACAGTTACTGCTACTGGAAACAGGATAACGCCCCCAATATAAAGGATATAATACAAAGGGTTAAGGCTGCTTATCAATATGAAAAAACCTTTACATTCACCACAGATAAAATAAAAGCCCATGACATTGCATGGAATAGCTGGGCCGGAGCATTCCCTTAAATTTAAAGCTAAACCTTAAGGCTCGCTTCACACCTAAGACGGATCCATCTCACAGCAGGGGTCCGGTGTGTGCTGGTTCACCGTTTCAGGTCTGATTTCAGCCTGAATTTTCGGGCTGAATTCGTACCTGAAACTAACCAAAAGACGCACAGGTGTTTTTTTGCAAAACGCACTGGATGGACCTGCTCCGGAGATATGTGAACCGGCTCCATAGAGACCCTGTCAAAATCTCTTGCTATTGCGAATTGGATGCTGGGATCCTGCATCCAATTCGCAATGGTGTGAACACAGCCCTAAATATAGACTGTTATATGCTAATTTAGTGGCTTTAAGCAAAAGAACAACCTAATTTATTCTCATTTTGTGGTGTTAGTTTAAATGTTTTTCTTTGCGTTTTCTTATGATTTTATGTTCTTCTGGTTTTATTTAAGATTTAGTATTTTTACTTGCAATTCTGTACCTATTGCATGGCGTCAGGAGAGTTCAGTGTCAAGTAGAAGGTGTTGTGCATTTGTGAATAGTTATAGAACTTTTTATTTGTTGCTATTCCTAAGTTTTATGTACTTTTATCCAAGTCTATTGTTGGGCTATGCAATACCAATTGTTGACTATTTCGATTGCATAAATATTGTGATGTGCTGTGTACAATTTAAGCTTTAATAAAAACTATTTGAAAAGAAAGTAAATGTAAAGCAAATTGAATAAGAAAATTGTATGGTCAGGTAAATATGAAAAATGATATGGTCTCTATCTAGTTTCTCCTACAGCAGTTGTGTAAAAAGCTAATTGTTTACAGAGATCAATAGCTTAACAGAAGTAACTCCTCCCTTATTGGATAGCTCATATAATATATTGTGACAGAATGAGACATTGTCACTGAATTTGGTGATTTAAAGGACACAGAGTGTGCACATTGGCTCAGTGCAGGACTACAGAGTGTAGCTGTGGAGTGGAGAAAACTGCTTTTGCAGCTTTCTCCAGGTTTTGGTATACCTGGATGGGGCTCTGTAATTGGGAGATTCCATGGTGTCTTGGGTAGGATGGAATCTCCAACCCTGTGTCCAGGTTTTGTAGATGACCAGTAGGGTGTGTGCTCAGGTGAGCACACTCCTTATAATGAACGTATGGGAATACCTCATGGCTCCCAGTTGAAGACATCTCCACCCAAGAGAGACAGGAGGTCTTGAGGAGTCAGAGGCTGCAGGTGGCAGCCAGAACACATGTGTGTGTCTGCAAGAGGCAGTAAACGGCACGAGGACTAAGGCCAGAGTGGAGCTGTGGGCACTAGAGTAAAGCCGTCCACACTAAACAATCCTGTGGTCTTTGTGACCATCAGAAGAAGCAGAGGTACTGCTAAAGAGAGAGCCAGATGGCCTAGCATTTTCTGTTTGTGAATTTACTGGAGAAGAACCCCTGCGTGGGAAACCTTTATGTTACTGACTTTTTATTTGCCTTTTAATAAAAATGGGCTACCAGGCCCTTAAAATATTGTTCCTGACTGCAGTGATTCACTAGAAAACGCATCTACCACTAGAGCTAATGGTCCCCCGGGTAAGTTCTAAATGTAAAAAGTTAATTAACTTGATACTATACAATTATACTAAGGACTGTGCATTTGGCTAGATATGACATTTTTGTATTGCCACTAATATTGTTTATTGATCACTACTCTATCTATTGGATCTTTTTATGCTAAAACAATACTCTATGAAGTTGATTTACTAAAGTCAAATAGGCTGTTCATTTGGCAAAGTATGAAATCCTTTCCTGTATGCTTATTCTGGAGCTTGTTTCAGGGCAGTAACTAACTAGATAGCAATGCTAGGATCAGGATGATAGCCACAGAACCTGCACCTTAAAAGTGTAACTCCACTTTCGTGGGGGGAAAAAATAGCAAATAAAGAAAAATTAATATAGCGCATATAATTGCGACACTAATCATATTGTGATTGAATGCTATTAAAATTACCTTTCCTTTTCAATCTGCAGCCGATGTAATTTTCTGAGAAAGCATTGCAATATGGCTACATTGAGCTGTTCTGTACATAGAGTGTGTACTGACCACTCCCCAGAACCATCATTTCCTGCTTGCGTGATTGACTCACCAATTTTCCCAGTAGTCTGCCTAAGATACAAGTCAGGTTTCAGGCATCCCCTGCAACAAAAATTTCATTTTTTGAGAGATACCGTTAATAGGAGCACGTCTAAAGGGATGCAGGCCCAGCAGATTTCCTCATTAGTGCTTTCCAGCTGCACACTTGACTGATAATTATGAAACCACTCCCATTAGACCCACTCGGAACAGAGGCACAGACAAACTCACATGGGTTTCTTCAGAATAACAAAAAGGTAGGAATCTGCAACAAAGGTTGTTATAATCCTTGCAATGTACATAGATCACCCAGGGGGGGAATGTTTTTTTTTCTAAACAAAAGTGGAGTTACTCTTTAAACAAGTTAACGATGGAAGCTTTTGTATTTCTGTTGTCACAGGTTCACTTTAAAGAAAAAAAAAGTCAAGGGGTTTTCATGTGACAGGCGAACAGCTGCAGGTCTCGGCACGTGCCGATGGACCACTGGAGATTGCAGCTGCTTTAGCATGGGATTTCTGCAAAATGAAATGAGACCTTATTTAAAAAGGTCAAAATGAACAATGTAAAAGGGATATTTTATGATCTGGGGCTGAATAACAATGGGGGCTGCCATTTCTTGTATATGCTACTCTGGCTTCTTTCAAAGCTGTACCCTGCTCAGGTGAAGATCTACATAATCTAAAATGTAACAGTAATAATAAAAATAATAATACAAATAAAATAGTGGTTGCTCCTGTATATAAAGCCTCATTTACAGCTCCATTGGTCTAGAATTAAATCCCAATATCATACATTTATTTTGTCAGTTCGGCACCACTGCCATTCAACGAAATGTCTTGCGTTTTTTAAGGCATACAAGACATTCTCTGATTGGAGAAGGTGAAGATCATGATTTCCACTTTGTCCAATCAGAAAACACCACAGGGCTGATCATGGGCATAGCAAAAGGGGTCGCAATGAGGACTCTGCTTATGCTCCAGTGGGCCCAGGCAGCAAGAGAAACAGGAACAGGGGGTTGGGGGCGTTGGGGGGCAGCATTTACTAGACCCGATCAAATGTATTTTCCAGCAACAGCTGAATGCCTGCTTCTCCTCCTCCCCCTACCGCCAGCATTCAGCTGCAGGAAAATGCAGATGACTGGGTCTAGTAAATTCTACCCCTGCCACCCCTCCTGTCCCTGTTCCTCTTACTGTCCGTGCCCCCCTGTATGCTGCTTCCCTGGTCCCCCCCCCCCCCTGAGCAGCCCTTCCCCGACTCCCCTCCTCTCTTGTTGGCTATTATGGGGAATTTTTTAGGGTAAAGAGCCTTGGAAAGGGCCAGTAAAATTTTTATTTCCCAGACCCTTCCCTTTCTTAATGAAGATGTGTTTACTATGCTTCACTTTGTGAATGAACAGGAAACCACTCAGTACAAAGCACTTCCCACTCATTCGCTGTCCAGTGCAGCTGAGGCTGCAGAGAAAGGGACAGGGGAATCTGTCCTCAGTTCCTTTTCTCCATCTCAAAAGTGAGACATTAGGGGTTTGTTTAGACCCCTGATATTTCACTAAAGCCCCCACACAGAGCTACTAAAAAAATTGCAGACACCATCAACTGCTCTACTGACACATCCACTGCTCTACTGATACCGTTCAATGCTGTACTGACACCATCCACTGCCCTACTGACACTGTCCACAGCCCTACTGACTTACACTGTCCACTTTTAAGGTAGGCGAAGTTTATATTTTTACAGTGATATTTTTTTTTATATATATTTCTAAGTTTTCATTCCTATTTAGTTAGACCTTGCTAGTTAATTTCTTTGATCTCTTTCATGTTGTTCAGGTAGATATCTACCTCTCAGAGGTTCCCTACCCCTGTTTTACATTGTGTCGCTGGGGAAAAGCACTTGCTGCTTCACCCTGCAAAGGTAATTTAGTAAACTTAGAGGGCCCAGGCTGGCTGGGCAAGGGCTTATGCCTTCTTTTTTTTTTTTTTTTTTTATACGAGTTTTCGGTTTCACCAACACAAGGTGATGGGCCAAGCATGCAGTGGAAGCGGTGGGTGGTAGTGGGGGGGCCCCAAGTCAACTCTTGCATCAGGGCCCACAAACTTAAAGCTACGCCTCTAGGGTTGATTTACTAATAGACTAAATAGACTGTGCACTTTGCAAGTGCAGTTGCACTCATTTTTCACAGAGCTTAGTAAATGGTGAACTTTTGCTCATTTCCAATCATGTGCAAACACAAATGCTTTTTTTTAAATTTTCCTTCCACCTGAATGGTTATTCTTTGCAAAGTAAAGCTTCACCACATTAATTAAGCCCTGGAGAAATTTCACTTGCAAAGTACACAGTCTATTTGCCTTTAGTAAACCCACCCCTTGTATTTATTGGAAAAAAATAGGAGATAGTATGTGAAAGTCGGCAATGCCAATCGAGCACCGCCCTGTGGTCAATGTGCAGAGGGGAAACCTCAGCAGAACCTGGAAGATCGCACTGTAGTAGCACTGACTACTACAATGATTTTTTTAGATTCCCCATTTGGTATGAGATATGGATACCTAAATTGTGCCAAGCTGGACCAATGTAATTATGCAATACAGAGCATTTCAGGTTTAAGGTGGTTTCTTCTATTTTTGGCCTATTCTTGTGTCAAAAATCACCCACCTATTATCCTCATTATTTTTATTTTTTTTGTACAGAAAAAAAGACACACTGAATAAAATAGTAAAATAAAAAATATAAAGCAATAGTACACAAATTTAACGATTAAATGCATAAAAAAAATTTGAGATCAAGCTGAACATTTTATATGAAACCTGTTTTCTCTCACTTTGTTTTTTCATTATGATAATAACTATAGGCTGCTGTTAGATTCTTCTTTTGATTTGATAGTGTTGTGTGGCTGACTTTTAAATATGAACTCCAGACAAGCAGCTGAATATACACTTGAGATAAATATTTGGGAACAGTCTTACCCGCCTAGCAATTTGTAATTCTGTTCAACCAGTCCCGTGATCCAGGCACACTTCCAAACAGCATGGTCAGATCTTCAATGTGTCTAGTGCAAGTAGCACAACTTGGTCAAATACTCGCCTCTGATGAAGGAGCATCAGAACACAGAGCTATTACTCTACTTTCTCCTCCCATCAGCATGTTGTTTGTCAGCACTTGAGGAGAACCATATTGGTTCCTGGTGCCAATCCTTGTGATATGATTGTAGGAACCAGTTATCAAGACAAATCCTGCTACTTGCACTTGTTACATTTTAAATGTAATGATTTTAACATAAATATATTACCACGTTAATTATTTTTGTTTTATATCTACCTAGAACTCAGGAGGAGAAAGTTAACTCTGAAAGCTGTAACCAAAAAAGGATGGTAAAGGGCAACGTCCGATTCTGGGTCACCTGATCGTTGTGATAGCCCCTGATTGGCTATCACAGTATTCACTCACCGTGAAGCCCGCCCCTGTGTTTTCTGTCTCTGTGAATGGATGAGACAGATGCATTGGGGGTTATTTACGAAAGGCAAATCCACTTGGCACTGCAAGTTCACTTGAAAGTGCACTTGGAAGTGCAGTCGTTCTCAATCTAAGGAGTAGATCTGAAATGAGGGGAAGCTCTGCTGATTTTATCATCCAATCATGTGCAAGCTAAAATGCTGTTTTTTTATTTTCCTTGCATGTCCCCCTCGGATCTACAGCCACTTTACTTTCAAGTGCACTTGTAGTGCAAAGTGGATTTTCTTTTAGTACATAACCCACATTGCACCTTTCTCTGTCCTTGCAGAGATAGGATAAAAAACTATGTGTAGAAAAAAAAATTAATAAAAAAAATTTTTAATTGAAATAAAAAAAAAATACCTAGATCAACGTTTGATCTAGGTCAGCCCCAGGGTTTGTGTTTGGGTGAAGGTCAGGGTCAAAGGCCAAGTTCAAGGTCAGGGTCAAAGGACAGGGTCAGTATTTTTTGAATAAAAATAAAAAATAGTATCAGTGTCAGTTAGTGTCAGTGTTGATGTGTTTTAGGTAGGATTAAAAAAAGCAAAATGCGCACTATTGATTCTAGGCTGTACTATGGTACAAACAACAACTAACATACACATATGTGGTATCGCTGCAATCATCAGGAGCAGGAGAATTTATTTTGGGTTGTTCATTGGTGGTAGGTTATGGTAATAGCAAGAAATATACAGTTACGTTTAAAAACTATTTTTTTTTTTTTTTTACTATTTTGGGACAGTATTTCCTTAAATAATTAAAAAAAAGTCAGGAAATATCCATTAACATTTACCACCAAATGAAAGCCTAATTTGTCCTGAAGAAAACAATGTATAATCCACCCGGATGAACAAAGTAGTTGTGATGATATGTACGGTTTTACTAACACATGTCAAAGAGAATAGTGAGTCGCACAGTAGTGGCATCACCCAATCTCACTCCAAATATCCTGTGAACAGCAAAGGCAGCAGTGCTTTAATTTCACACTGCAGCTTATTTTTATTTTTGACTCACACAATTGCAACAATAGCTATAGTATTTAATGCAACTGTTAAATGGTCCAGAAGCACAAGGGACCCAAATTTGTTTGGCTACACCATACTACATAAAGGCAGCAAAAGCATTTGGAAAATACATATGGATGGAATTAATGTAATTAAGTCTGAGGATTGGAACACACCAGTGATAGGAAGTTTATTTTATCCCAGTGAGAACAAGGATGGGCCATATTTTACTCACACTAACACAAACAGTAGAGTTATGTTACTCACACTGACACCAAGCATTGGAACTTTTCTTACTCCTATGTCCTGTTAAGTGTACCTAGGGCCCTGTTATGTCTACAACATAGTATAGTATGGGAACTAAGGTGCAACACTACAAGACATACCTATTTTATTGGCCACACCTACTTGTGACCACTCCCTTATGTGTACAGTAGCCATTTTTTCAGATACTTCAAGGCATTCCTTCTAATTCTTTCCAAATGTTGGTAACTATGCATTCAGAAAAATTCAGAAACTACAGTATATAGAAAATGACAGACTTAGTCATCAGGGCCACTGACCATACAGTATTAAAGAGGAACTAAACTCACTCAATCAGCAATAATTATTTTTAATTATTATGCTTCAGTACTAGCAACAGTAAATAAAAAGAAAGATATATTATATTTGTTTAAAACTTTTTTAGCATTTCTTCAGTTGCTTCATGGTTTCTGGCCTTGGTCAAAATGATGTCATACATACCAGGAGTCTTCATGGTCATTTTTTTTTCCTGTCATCTGGAGGAGGGGAGGAGAGTCTTTCTCAGCTAGAGCACACACTCCTGCCTGAGCTAAGGTCAGATGGATTCCAGGAGGTAATTGCTACATGAATCATCCGCTCTTACTCAAAGTGGCCATGGCTAGAAATGCTAGCGGGCATTTTCAAAGTCATTTCTCAACAAAATAACACATGGAGACATGGATGGATGGGTGAGTTTGCTTTAAATATTAAAATGAATGATTAAATAGTGTTTTCAGTATTTGGTACTCAGATATAGTTACAGTGCCTTGCAAAAGTACAACCTGGAATTAACATGGATTGTTTGAGGATTTGCATCATTTAATTTGCAGAACATGCCCACAACTTTGAAGTTTTTTTTTATTTTATTGTGAAGCAAACAACAAATAGGACAAAATAACAGAAAAAGTCAATGTGCATAACTTTTCACCCCCTAAAGTCAATACTTTGTTGAGCCACCTTTTTGCTCTATCACAGCTCCAAGTCGCTTTGGATAAGTCTCTATGAGCTTGCCACATCTTACCACTGGGATTTTTGCCCATTCCTCTTTGCAAAACTGCTCCAACTACTTCAGTTTGGATGGTTTGCGCTTGTGAACAGCAATCTTTAAGTCTGACCACAGATTTTCTATTGGATTGAGGTCTGGGCTTTGACTAGGCCATTCCAATACATTTACATGTTTCCTCTTAAATCACTCAAGTGTTGCTTTAGCAGAGTGTTTGGGGTCATTGTCCTGCTGGAAGGTGAACCTCAGTCCTAGCCTCAAATCACACACAGAGTGGTACAGGTTTTGCTCAAGAATATCCCTGTATTTATCACCATCCATCTTTCCCCCCAACTCTGACCAGTTTCCCAGTCCCGACTGCTGAAAAACATCCCCACAGCATGATGCTGCCACCACCATGTTTCACTGTGGGGATGGTGTTCTTTGGGTTATGTGATGTGTTGGGTTTGCGCCAGACATAGCATTTTCTTTAATGGTCAAAAAGTTAAATTTTAGTCTCATCAGACCAGAGCACCTTCCTCCATACATTTTGGGAGTCTCCCACATGCCTTTTTCGCAAACTCAAAACGTGCCCTTTTTTTTTTGCTGAAAGTAATGGCTTTCTTCTGGCCACTCTGCCATAAAGCCCAACTCTATGGAGCTTGTTGGGCTTGTTGTCGTCCTATGTACAGATACTCCAGTCTTTGCTGTAGAACTCTGCAGCTCCTCCAGGGTTACCTTATGTCTCTGTGCTGCCTCTCTGATTAATGCCCTCCTTGCCCATTCCGTGAGTTTTGGTGTGCGGCCGTCTCTTGGCAGGTTTGCTGTTGTGCCATGTTCTTTCCATTTGGTTATGATAGATTTAATGGTGCTCCTAGGGATCATCAAATATTTTGATATTTTTTTATAACCTAACCCTGACTTGTACTTCTGTCTCTTACTTTTTTGGAGAGTTCCTTGGTCTTTATGGCAGTGTTTGGTTAGTGGTGCCTCTTGCTTAGGTGTTGCAGCCTCTAGGGCCTTTCAAAAAGGTAATGATGTAATGACAGATCATGTGACACTTATATTGCACACAGGTGGACATCATTTCACTAATTATGTGACTTCTGAAGGTAATTGGTGCACCAGAGCTTTTTATTTTATTTATTTTAGAGTGAATACATACGCACATGCCAATTATCATTTATTTTATTTCTGAAAAATAGTTTTATGTATATATTTCTAATTTTACTTCACCAACTTAGACTATTGTGTTATGATCCATCACAGATAATTCAGATTAAAAAAACATTGAACTAAAGGCTGTAATGTAACAAAATAGGTAAAGAGCCAAGGGGGGTGAATACGTTTGCAAGGCACTGTACATTTTGCTTTAATCCCAGGGTTAAAATTAAAGATATATATCCTCCTGTATTAAGACAGATCACAAATCTAATAAAACAATGGTCGCAACTTCCTTTATCCTGGATAGGGAAGATTAATGCAATCAAAATGACTATTCTACCCAAATTGCTTTATCTATTCAGAGTCCTCCCTATTCCAATTCCTTCCTATTTTTTGAGAATAGTACAAAAAAGAGCAACTTCGTTTATGTGGGGTTCTTCTAAACCATGTATACCTATACACACACTACATCTTCCCAAAAATAAAGGAGGCCTGGGATACCCTAATCTTACTAACTACTACAGAGCAGCACATTTGGCCAGTCTGTCCAAATACCATGCAAAACAGGAAATCCCATTATGGGTATTTATAGAGGCTTCAGAAAATGACCCTCTATTAATATCAAACTTGTTATGGCTTGATCCTAAAGACCGCTTTAAAATTCATAATCCCATAACTAAACACTTCTTATCTCTCTGGGATAAACTAAAAACCAAATATCAGTTACAATCTCCACACAATCCTCTCCTTTCTTTTATCAGAAATCCGGCCTTTTATCCGGCATGGATCTACCCAAATTCTTTTAAAGCTTGGACAACATCAGGCATTCAGACACTAAATGACTTCATAGCATCTAAATCATTCCTTTCATTCCCATCGCTTAGAGAAAAATATGATCTACCAAACTCTGAGATATTTAGATATCTCCAAATCAAAAATTTCTATACACCATAGCTAAAGGGGGATACACCATTATCCCAATTATCCATTTTTGAATCAATCTGTACAAAAGATCCATTTGCTAAAGGTACAATTTCATCACTTTATAATCAATTATATGGAGTAGTAAATCTTAATAGACCCTCTTACGTTCAGAGGTGGGAGGAGGACCTGGGACGAACTTTAGAAGACACGGACTGGTCTAATATATGGCTCACATCTAAGTCATCTTCACCCAACATCTTAGCACTGGAGACAAATTATAAAGTCCTAACTCGCTGGTACCTTGTACCCGCTAGAGTGGCAAAATATTCACCTAATACCTCAGCTCTTTGTTTTCGAGGATGCCCAGAAATAGGCACAGATTTACACATATGGTGGACGTGCCCAGTAATCCAAACCTTCTGGAAGGAAGTCTTCGTGATTGCATCTAAAATATTTAAAAAAATAATACAACCAGATCCATATATAACTTTACTTAATCTAAAACCGGAATGGTTAACACTCTCTCAATTCAAACTTATGATCCAACTAATAACGGCTGCAAAACAAACAGTGGCCAAGGCATGGAAATCTCCTACATTGGTACTAGCAGAAACAATTCACAGACTGAATAATACAATGTCCCATGCTAAGATGGTAGCCATCGATCAAAATCAAATTCCAAAATTTGAAAAACTTTGGCATCCTTGGATAAAAAAACAGTTCCTGTCAAATTTCAATGACTCTGTCCTGTTGCCATGGTAACAGATTAAATGACTTACAGAGACACCCATTCTAAGGCTTCAAAGAGAACTAAAAAGAATAATAAACTGACGAGCGGGACAACCTTGTGGACCATACCTCTGCCTTTCTACCCTTTTTCTTCTTTCTCTTTCCTTTTCTCCACCTTACGATTAAAGCTCATTATCAGAATTTATTTGACCTATATACACTCTACCTGTAAACAATATGTATAGTAGGTATAAATCATTTAACCACTTCCCGCCCGCCCTATAGCGGATTGACGTCCGGAAAGTGGTTCTGTTATCCTGACTGGACGTCATATGACGTCCAGCAGGATAACATGCCGCAGCGCGCCCCCGGGGGCGCGCATCGCGGCGATCGGTGGAGCGGTGTGTCAGTCTGACACACCGCTACACTGATCTTGGTAAAAAGCCTCCGGCGGAGGCTCTTTACCACGTGATCAGCCGTGTCCAATCACGGCTGATCGCGCTGTCAATAGGAAGAGCCGTTGATCGGCTCTTCCTCACTCGCGTCTGACAGACGCAAGTAGAGGAGAGCCGATCGGCGGCTCTCCTGGCAGGGGGGGTCTGCGCTGATTGTTTATCAGCGCAGCCCCCCCTCAGATCACCCCACTGGACTACCAGGGATGCCACTAGGACCACCAGGGAAGGGGCAACGTGGATGGCCAGGTATGTACCCCATGGCCATCCACATGTGCCCAATCTGTGCCAATCAGTGCCCACAAATGGGCACTGATTGGCACTATTATGTCCATGATCTGCCCAGCAATGCCCAGATCTGCCCAGCAATGCTTTTTTCAGTGCCACCTGTCATTGCCCATCTGTGCCAACTGTCATTGCCCATCGGTGCCACCTGTCAGTGCCCATCTGTGCCCATCTGTGCCCATCAGTGCCCACCTATCAGTGCCCATCAGTGCCACACATCAGTGCCACACATAAGTACCCATCAGTGCCACCCATATATACCAATCAATGCCACCTACGAGTGCCCATCAGTGCCGCCTATGTGTGCCCATCGGTGCCACCTATGAGTGCCCATCAGTGCCGCATACCAGTGCCACCTATCAGTGCCCATCAGTGCCACCTATCAGTGCCCATCAGTGCCCATCATCAGTGCCCGTTAGTGCCACCTCATCAGTGCCACCTCATTGGTGCCATCTCATCGGTGCCCATCAGTGCCGCCGTATCAGTGCCCATCAGTGCAGCCATATCAGTGCCCATTATTGAAGGAGAAAGCGTACTTATTTACAAAAAAATTTAACAGAAACAAAGAAAAACTTGTTTTTTTTCAAAATTTTCGGTCTTTTTTTATTTGTTGCGCAAAAAATAAAAACCGCAGAGGTGATCAAATACCACCAAAAGAAAGCTCTATTTGTGGAAACAAAATGATAAAAAATTTGTTTGGGTACAGTGTAGCATGACCGCGCAATTGTCATTCAAATTGCAACAGCGCTGAAAGGTGAAAATTGGGCTGGGCGGGAAGGTGTCTAAGTGCCTGGTATTGAAGTGGTTAAATACCTACAAAAGTAACTAAGGAAATGATATATATCTTAAATTTAGGTTTACGTGAACCCAATGTTTAATATTTGAAATTTCATGATATTTACCTATATAAACCCCACTGTAAAACAATGAGCTTACTTTATAGATCCTTGTAAACTTACTTTATGTATCTTTATAATATTGTATACTCAATAAACTTCTTTTGACAAGGAAAATTAAAGATATATATGTATAAAATGTCTCCCGACTGAATATAAATATGTAAATTTTAAGTGCAACTAAAGTCAGTTTTCAGTTTTATGAACAGAAATGTTCAGCCTATCGTTTCTGAATTGAGTCAAAGCTAAAGCTATTATTTAAATAATATGTTTTGTAGATGTTTATGGTTGACTGCTCCTGAAGAAGTGGCTAAAGCCACGAAACATGTAGAGGATTACTTCAGGACATACATCTCCCCACATTACCTGTGGGGTCTGCTTGTTCTTTGTGAACCATTTATATCTTTATGCAATAACTGTTCATGTACTCTTGTACAAAATGTTTTTAATCATGCCTTTCTTTTAAAAAAAATAACATTTTATACTTACTTTGGCCTAATCCTTGGGTACCGAGATAGTTAAAAAAAGTTAATTCAGTGAATTTAGAGGAGATTAATCAGGCCCCAATTAGCTTTGTTTTTGAACCCTACAGAGACAGGATCACCGTGAAGGAAAGCTTCTTCTCCAGCCTTTTTCACAGCAATATTAATGGAAGATCTTAAGTAGCTGAATTTACAGGGAGATTACATGTAAATTTAGATAATCTTCTTGTATACTTGGTTTTCCACAAAAATGCTCACTATAAACAGTAACATTGTCTGTCTATTTGAAAGGATAAAACCCAGCTTTAACTTTAAAGCCAATGCAATAATCCAACAAAATCTTCCAAAGTCAACTGTGTTAGCGTAATGAGGTTTAAGCTTTATTTTATAAAGATGTAAAGACGCTTGGTTTATGTATTGCTTGTTGGTTTAGTACAAAGAACTTGGCTAATACGCAAGAACATCATTCAGCTTTGATATGGGAAAAATAATGTATAAACCTGCAGTTTTTTTTGGGATGCAGAATATGATTGTTGAACAAATTCTGTCCAGTGGGTGACCAGGAATCAGTAGCGTTTGAGGTGTGAACTACCAGAAGTCTACAAGAGACAATAGAGTAACAACTATAGCAGCCCATGGGACAATTAAAGTGACTACGAAGGGGCTGAATCAGTTGAAGGTTTAGTCTCTTGATATACAGTGTGGAAAATAATTATTTGATCCTCTGCAGATTTTGTAATTTGGCCCACTTACAAAGAAATTAAGGGTCTATAATTTTTATCACAGGTGTATTTTAAATGATAGAGACAGAATATCAACCAAAAATCAAGAAAAAACACAATACAAATGGTATAGTTGATATTGAGTTGCAGTAATATGTTGTGATTGAGTTGCAGCTCAGTGAGCAAAATAAATATTTTATCCCCAAGCAAAACATGACTTAGTACTTAGTAGAGAATCCCTTGTTGGCAAGCACAGAGGTAAGACGTTTCTTGTAGTTGGTTACCAGGTTTGTACACATCTCAGGAGGGATTTTGGTCCACTCTTCTTTACAGATCTTCTCTAAATCCTTAAGGTTTCTTAGCTGTCACTTGGCAACTTGAAGTTTCAGCTCCCCCCATAAATTTTCTATAGGATTAAGGTCTGCAGACTGGCTAGGCCACTCCATGACCTTAATATGCTTCTTCTTGAGCCACTCCTTTGTTGCCTTAGCAGTATGTTTTGGGACACTGTCACGCAGGAAGACCCATCCATGACCCATCTTCAGTGTTCTGGCTGAGGGAAGAAGGTTCTCGTCAAAGACTTTACAATACATGGCCCCATCTACTGGTCCCTCAGTGCGGCAAAGTTGGTCTGTACCTTTAGCAGAGAAACAGTCCCAAAACATAATGTTTCTAGCTCCATGCTTGACTGTAGGGATGGTGTTCTTAGGGTCATAGTCAGCATTTTTCTTCCTCCAAACAGGGCAAAATACTCAACATGCCTTTCAGCAAATAGCTTGGGGTATCTGCTTTACAAAGTGGGGTAATTTGGGGGGGGATTTGTGTTATCTGGGCATTTCATAGCCTCCGAAACTGTGATAGGTAGTGAGGAGTGAAATCAAAAATTTACACCCTTAGAAAGCCTGAAGGCTGTGCTTGGTTTTCGGGATCCTGTACACGGCTAGACTGCCAAAAAGTCTCACACATGTGGTATCCCCATACTCAGGAGAAGCAGCAGAATGTATTTTGGGGTATAATTTCACATATGCCCATGGCATGTTTGGGCAATATATCATTTAGTGACAACTTTGTGAAAGAAAATAAAAAAAATATTGTAATTTTCCTGAAACTTGTGGCAAAATATAAAAAATTCCATGGACTCAACATGCATATCAGCAAATAGCTTGGGTGTCTACTTTCCAAAAAGGGGTCATTTGGGGGGGTTTTGAACTGTCCTGGTATTTTATGCACAACATTAGAAGCTTATGCCACACATCACCCACCATCTTCTAACCACTTGTAGACAAAGCCCTTCCTGACACTTTTTGATTTCATGAAAAAATTTTTTTTTTTGCTAGAAAATTACTTTGAACCCCTAAACATTATATATATATATATATATATATATATATATATATATATATATATATATATATATAATATATAATATATATATATATATATATATATATATATATATATTTTAAAGCAAAGGCCCAGCAGATTAAAATGGTGGGTGTTGCAATTTTTTTTTTCACATAGTATTTGGGCAGTGATTTTTCAAACCCAATTGTTTAGGAAAAAAACACTTTTTTGAATTTTAATGCACTAAAACACACTATATTGCCAAAATGTTTGGTAAAATATAAAAGATGATCTTATGCCGAGTACATGGATACCAAACACAACATGCTTTAAAATTACGCACAACTGTGCAGCGGCGACAAACTATATACATTTTTAAAAGCCTTTAAAAGCCTTTACAGGTTACCACTTTAGATTTACAGAGGAGGTCTACTGTTATAATTACTGCCCTTGATCTGACATTTGCAGTGATACCTCACATGCATGGTGCTATTGCTGCTTACATATGACACGAGACTGATGCTTGTGTTTGCCTTTGCGCGCGAGCAGGGGGGACAGGGTTGCTTTTTTTTTTTTGTTTTTTGTTTTTTGTTTTTTACACTGTTCACTGTTCCTTTCATTTTTTTTTTTTTTTTTTGCATTGTTATCACAGGGAATGTAAATATCCCCTATGATAGTAATAGGTAATGACAGGTACTCTTTTTTTAAAAAATGGGGTCTATTAGAATCTAGATCTCTCCTCTGCCCTCAAAGCATCTGACCACACCAAGATCGGTGTGATAAGATGCTTTCCCAATGGCGCTGTTTATATCCGGCGAAACTGAAGTCATGAAATGCTTGTAGCTTTCAGTTTTCTAGGCCATAGAGACAATTGGAGCCGTTCTGATCTTCAATCAGCTCTATGGTCAGCTGGTGGAACCAACGGCTGCATTCCCACCCCAGTGGGACAGGAGAGCCCAAGATAATCATGGAAGATGGTGGGAGTGGGGGGACGTTCCCTCCGACTGCTTGTAAAAGCAGTCTAGCGGCTAATTAGCTGCTAGGATTGCTTTTACAAGAAAGCTGACCGCTGGCTGAAAAGAACGAAACCAAGATGATACCTAAACCTGCAGGCATCACTCTGGTGTAACCACTCAAAGTCCAGCAACATACCAGTACATTGCTGGTCCTTGTTGGGCATATATTGTAATGTTCTTTTTTTTCATGCAGCCTGATCGGTGGGTATGCCCACCATTAGAATACAGCCCTGCATCCATCCACTTCTAATGATGTGCATACATGCACTTTTTTTTTTTTAACTGTTGTGGTGAAATCACCTCCTACAGCGCTGGAGTCGCTGATTTACGTTTCGTGAGAGCAAACGCTGTTGCTGTCTGTCAAGATAGATAAATTAGTGCTGCAGCTGAATGGCGTACCTGAAAAGCAAACAATGGTAACAATAAAGCATTAACTCAATAAAACAACAACAATCTGTGCCAAAAAACGTGTAAAAAATATATGCCGAAGCATGGGGGCAATCCGCCCCTAATGTTAGGGGCAAATTGCCCCTCCACCCCTGCCCCCATGCTTTGGCATATATGCTCTTTTTTTTAAACTGTGGTGGAGAACAATAGAGAGAGAATAGAGAAATAAGAACAAAAAAACGACAACCAATTTTGGCTTTTTTTATTTTTTTTTTTACTTTTTTTTTTTTTTTACACTTTTATTTGTAACTGTAACGGTTTGGTTCCAGGTTCGGGTCTCTCAAAATGCGATGGCCTCTTGGAGACCCTGTGAAAGTGTGTCCCAGTCTGTGCATTACTGTACCCTACGCTAATACTCTACTAGTGTATGGTAGTGTTCGAAAAATTCTCCGATGCAAAGACCAGGTAGGTTAGGACAGGAGGAACAATAATAGCGGGTGTCACGCCTATATCCGCATTTTCTACAGACACAACATCTTCTTTGGGGTGCTCTTTGGGTAGGGGTATCAGCGAGTACATACGGCTCACTGCATTTGCGTTGGGAAGTTGGACCACAGCACAGTCTGGAAACAGAAGGGCTGTGATAATCTCTTCCTGGAATTTAAGGAAGGATCCAGTTCGTCCTGACGCCTTGTATAGCACATAAGCGTTCAGCAGAGCCAATTGGAATAAGTATACAGACACTTTTTTGTACCAGCGTCTGGCTTTACGGGCAATCAAGTACGGCGCCATCAACAGGTCGTTGAGCTCCACCCCTCCCATATTAAGGTTGTATTCGTGGACACAGAGGGGTTTCTTCACAACACCAGTCGCCGTTCTAATTTGGACTGTCGTATCTGCGTGAAGGGAGGACAGATCAAAAACATCCTTATTATCCCTCCACTTCACTGTGAGCAAATTATTACTTCTCAAGCAGGCTCTCTCCCCCAGCCTAAGATGAGAATCTACAAGCCGCTGGGGTAAGCCCCGGCGCTTAGATCTCACGGGGCTTACCCCGGCGCTTAGATCGCCAATTCCATGATCAAACAAGTAACTAAAAAGTGGCACACTTGTGTAATAATTGTCCACACACAAGTGGTACCCCTTTCCGAATAAGGGTGACACCAAGTCCTACACAATCTTACCAGCGCTCCCTATGTAGACTGGGCAGTTCTCCGGGTTTACGTAACTATCTCTTCCCTTGTAAACCATTAAACTATATGTATAGCCTGTTGCCCTGTCACAGAGCTTATATATCTTCACCCCATATCTGGCACACTTGCTGGGAAGATACTGTTTGAATGACAAGCGGCCAGAAAACTTAATCAGGGACTCATGAATGCAGACAACTTGATTGGGAGCAAACAAGGCTAAAAACTGTTGGTTGAAGTGCTTTACGAGGGGCCGAATTTTGTAGAGCCGATCGTATTCAGGGTCACCCCGAGGACGACAGAGTTCATTGTCATTAAAATGCATGAACCGCAAGATCTACTCGTATCGTGTCCTGGTCATGGAGGCAGAGAACACAGGCATATGGTGAATTGGGTCAGTGGGCCAATATGACCGCAACTCACTTTTTTTATTTATGCCCATGGAAGGGATAGGCCCAGGAAGGTCTTAAATTCGGAGACCGTAATAGGTCTCCAGTCTCTGGCAAGGGTCAACTGGGGATTAGCGGTGATGAATTGACCAGCATACAAATTGCTTTGGTCCACAATAGATCTATAGAGATCTTCCATGAAAAACAGCGAATAAAAATCAAGTGACGTAAATTGCGGGTTGTACAGTGAATGGGGGAAGTACGGCTGCTGCAGAAGTGGTGGGCTCCCAATTCGGATGCAGCAGGAAGGGCACTATGGGCTCGATGGCCTGTCTTTGTCTTCTTGGTGGCTGTGTTACACTACTTGTTCTAGCCACCTCACCAGCTTAAAATGCACTTATGGGACTCACCACGTCACCACTGCAGTGCTGGATGTACGACCAGGATATACTAGGCCGCTGGTGCTTGCCAGTTCACCAGAGGCATGAGCAGCACTAATACTGGCTCTCTGCTCCATACGAGAGCCCTGCGATTCTTGCACCTTAACAACAGCAGAAGAACAGTGTCAGGTATGCCTGACCTTAGCAGGGACCACTACTCCGTCGTCAGAGCTATCTGTCTGGGTGCTGCCGCTGTCTACAGAATCGTATTTTGAGCCTGAATCTGACAGATGGGTAACTTCCTCTTCACTCTCATCTGCCCTGCTCAGAAACATGTAGGCCTCTTCGCTAGTGTATCTTCGATTGGACATTGTGGTCTCTAAATTTACTGGTACAACTAGTGAAACTCACAGGAAAAAAGAGCACCTGATTGTCAGCGACTGCTTCAAACGCTACCAGAAAAACTGTTAGCGATAGCAGGGATCACGCCTGACTCTGCGAACACTGCAGTTATGTGTTTAGTGTTTTGTAAGTGACAGTGATCAGTTGATACTGCACTTGGGTGGGCTGGGCTGAGCTGGGCAGAGGGGCTAAACGCAGGTGCTAGCAGGTATCTGGGCTGATTCCACTACTGCTACGTTTTTTGGGAACCCTAAACTACTGGGGATACTAGTATAGATCTGATCAGATCAAAGATATTGATCTGTTCAGACACTATACTACTAAGGGAGGTGTATAGTGCATGCGTGGGTTTTAGCGCTACTGGCACTAATCTGATGCTGCCTGGGGCGATGCAGACCCTAACTGACGCTAAAACCTAACTGATGTCACCCACTGGGTGATCGGGGGGGTTAAACTTTTATTAGGTAGAATATGGCGGATACACTGACGCTATAAAAAAATAACTAACTAACCAGCGTCACCCGTGACACTCATACAGTGATCACTCGTGACAGGGCGAGATCAAGGGGTTAAACCTTTATTAGGGGGGTTAGGGGGGTACGCTGATTCATGTCACAAATGACACCAGTAGTGATCAGTGAAAAATCTGACAACTGCACTTGGTGACATTGTGACATGGAGTGAAGGGATTAACTGGGGGGGGGGGGGTGATTAGGGGGTGATCGGGGGTGACAAGTGTACCTACGTGTGCTGGTGTTAGTGTAGTGTTGGTGCAACTCACAGTTAGATGTCCTCTCTCCTCTCTCTGGAACTGAAAATGATTCCATGAGGGGAGATGACTTCCCCTGCCTGTGTTTACACTTACAGGCAGGGGAAGCATTTCAATCATCAGAACCGATCAGCAGGTCCAGTACAAGCGGTGCCATTCTGCTGCCATATATCATTGTGAGCCATCGGGAACTGTTTACAGACCACCCACCGCACATATGCAATGGCAGGGTGGCTCTATTGCACGAAACGACGTACCTGTACATTGTACGTTGTTTCATCCAATGGATACTGTGGGCACACGCACACCGCCGGAGGCAATATCTGTGTTGTCCCAGTGAGCCCATCCCCCACACAGTTAGAACACACCCAGGGAACACAGTTAACCCCTTGATCACCCCCTAGTGTTAACCCCTCCCCTGCCAGTGTAATTTAAACATTGATCAGTGCATTTTTTTTAGCACTGATCACTGTATTGGTGTCACTGGTCCACAAAAAGTGTCACTTAGGGTCAGATTTGTCCATCGCAATGTCACCGCCCCGCAATGTCACCGCCCCGCTAAAAATCACAGATCACCGCCATTACTGTAAAAACATTAAAAAAAATAAAAGTTCATAAATCTATCCCCTATTTTGTAGACGCTATAACTTTTGCGCAAACCAATCAATATACGCTTATTGCGATTTTTTTTTTTTTTTTACCAAAAATATGTAGCAGAGTACATATTGGCCTAAACTGATGAATACATTTTTTACTTTATTTATTTTCTGGGATATGTATTATAGCAGAAAGTAAAAATATTTTATAATTTTTTTCAAAATTGACGTTTTTTTTTTTTTAGCACAAAAAAAAAAAATGCAAAGGTGATCCAATACCACCAAAAGAAAGCTCTATTTGTTGGAAAAAAAAGGACATCAATTTTGTTTGGGTACAACGTTGCATGCCCGTGCAATTGTCAGTTAAAGTGACGCAGTGCCGTATCGCAAAAATGGCCTAGTCATTAAAGGGGTAAATCCTTCCAGGGCTGAAGTGGTTAAATTGACAGAACTAATCTGTGTACCACATGAGCACATACTGTAGCCAGTCTGTGGGAGCCAGAATTATTGTTGGTTGGTAGGGGATCAAATACTTCTTTTACTTACTGAAATGCAACTCAATTTATAACATTTGTATCACTTTTTTTACTGGATTTTTGGTTGGCATTGTGTCTCTATCATTTAAAATGCACCTATGACAAAAATAATAATAAAGTAATAGACCCTCTAATTCTTTGTAAGTGGGAAAACTTACAAAATCTGCAAGGGTGCAAATAATCATTTTCGCTACTGTATGCTGCCAGAATACAGGGGCACAATGGTTGCTCTGTATTGAAGATTCTAGGATGTGCAATGGTGTGAGAGCCAGCAAAAGTCCTGAAAAGACCTGATAAGGTGAGCAGACAGTCTCACAAACTGAAAGGAAATGAGTTGCACACTGATGACCTCTTCCAGTTTTTGAATACGCAAGCAGCATACAGCACACACTACCAACCTGCAGTGAGGCCAACCCTCTAATGGATTTCTAATGAATTTCATCCATAGCAGGGCTTAATCATAGAGACATATCTATGATCATCAGCAATATCCTTATTTTCCTTGATATTTTCCTTGATCCTACAAACTAGTCAGTTGCCAGAGCCCAGAAAACATATCTCTATAATTAAGCCCTGCTATGGGTGAAATGCGTTAGCAGGGTGGCCTCAGGCACAGGCAGAAGGTCAGCAGTGTGTGCTATATGCTGCTTGCTTGTTTAATACAGCTAACGGGAAGACGTTATGGGTGTGTGACCCATTTCCTTTGAGTTTGAGGACAGTGTGGAGCAAAAGCAAGCTCCTGGGCCCTGGCATTCAAATAGTTCACAGGATCAAGGAACATAAGGGTAGCTTTGGAGCAAATGGACATGCACAGATCATCAGACAAGGTGGAAAAATATTGGTAGACAAGAATAACAACTGAAGATGTCTAGAAGAATGCTAGATTGTTCTAAGAGATGTGCCATGTATGTGCGGCTAGAAATAAACAGCTAAATATCACTTTCCAGTACACCATACAAATGTTTTAGCTATGTAAAAAAATGTGTCCTTTAGTCTTGATAGGTAACACCCATAGGAATGATATGCTGTCTAGATGAATAAATGTATTACAAAATCATGAACAATCTCTATGCATTCTGTAGTCATGAACAGAATACAGTAAATAGATCATTGAAAAATGCTGCCCCTCAATGCACAGCAAAACGTGGGTGTCTAACATGGTTCCTTGCAACCAATTGGTTTCAATATGGTGTCTCCTCTATCTATCAAGCTTGGTAGTTGCAGTAACAAGTAGGAGGGTTGGCATTATGGATCTGGCTACCAACTTGTCCATGGACTTCAGAAGACTTACGGAGAACCACTTGAAGTAGTCTGACACCTACCATACATACTTGAGGGTTGAGAAATAATGGTATACATTACCATGCCTTCAGAGCACTTGTATAGGTATATATCAATATACTCACTTAGGCAGACAGCAATGCACTCGCCACTCAAAAGATAACTACTTTACATTCACTTGACCCCTTCAATTAACACGTCTTAGATTTAAACACACTACATTCTACTGTTCATTTTATACCTAAATAAGGTGTCACTTGAATAAGCCTGGAGATATTCTTTTTCTTCTGTAATGGCAAAGTAGACACCTATCCATTAACCAATTTACTACTTTTGAAAAATCTGAGCTATTTGACATCACTTGAGTTAGTTAAACATCAGTAGGGAATTTATTAACGCAAACGCAGCTGTGAAGACAATGCCCCATTTTCATCGTATTTATCTTAGGCTGCGATGCTCGAACTGGTAGTAAGCCTGACACAGAATACCTTGTGCTAACTTAAACAAAAAAGATTGAACCTTCACTTAAATCAACATTTCCCAACAGCACTACTTAAGTGTTGCTCAGTTACATATACACCTGTAAGAATGGCTAAACTATAAACATACGCGATTGATAAGAAAAGTCTACTCAACCTTAGAAGAACATTAAACACATGTACAGTGTTATTTGGATTATAAAATATTATTTAGATTATACGATCACCTAAATGTTCTAGCTCTGGATTTTCACAAGATAGGTTGCAGATTGTTGATATATTTCTAGCTCCTTATGGAGAAAAACATAGAACCTACACAATACTTTCATCTTGAACTTTGAGTCTCCTACTCAGTCAGAACAAAATGTGAATTATGAATGTCAACAAAAAGTCTTGTCCAATCTACTTAATGTGGAACGGAACCCATCGATTTTATTGTTTCCCAAAACAGTTACATTCAAGGCCATAAATGATAACTATGACAAGTGCTTGTGCTCTCAACCAAACAACCAAACCATCAAATGGCTGGTGTGATAACTCAACACATGTACAACACCAAAGCAACTGCAGATCAAACAAAGGTCAAGATGACAGATTCCTTAGTTGTAAAGTATAAGGGGGTTTAGTTCCACTTTAAGGCTATATAAACTCACATTACACAAACGTGCACACAATTCCAGGTTTTCAAATCCATAAACTATCTACATTTTGTTAACTGATGTCATGTCGTGTTAACTTCTAAATATGGTTTACTCTCTGGAAGTGGATTAATTGTCTACTTTTTGACTATATGTGTGTTTGGAACATGGTTACAATGGCATGTTTGCAAAAAAGTGCACATGTGGTGGTCCAGGCTTCAGTATACAAGCATATATAGATCCTTCAAAGCACATGCTACACCAACTATTACACTGGTACATGCACGAGAGTGCATATGTAGCTTGTATATAAGGATCCAAAGTACATGCTACAGTACTTGATAGTACAACCAACATTACACTGGGGCACTTGCATGAAAGTTCACGTGTGGTGGTCTGGGCTTCAATATATTGGGAACTATTTTATATGCACATGCAACTTGATAGCTGATACACTGGTGGTCTAACTTTGTGGTGTTCCTGTTGATTCTTTACCGTTTGCCTGACTTAATTTGGCTTGTGACCCTGGACCTTGCCCTGATGCTTCTTACATTGACTTATTTGACTTTGGTTTGGACTGGCTACTCCACTGCCGTTGACCTCATCATGATCTTGGGCTTTGGCTTGTCTGGTTTTTGATTCCAGGTTTGTTTCTGACCCTATTTCTGTTTCCTAACCTAGGGCTTTTCTGCTCTTATTTTTACCCAGGTCTGGCAGTTGTTTCTCACAGTAAGGCTCCGTGCACACGCGTTTGCCCAGCTCTCCGAAACGCCTTTCCTCCTGGCAGCAGTGTTTTGTCAGAAAAAAATGCTTATTGTGTGTACACACATGTAAACAAGTCTAGACGCAATTAGGTGCTCTTTGGTGCGTCAAGCCATTGGGCTTTACTTCATTTAATTGGCCAGAATAATAATTAATTCTGCCCATTGAACTGAATTAAAGCGGTTCTAAAGACAGAAGGTTTTTTTTACCTTAATGCATTCTATGCATTAAAGCTTTTTATTACCCCAACACTTCATATTCCTGATATGTGCCTGCTGTACCATGTACTTGTATGAGAAAATATCCTATTCTTTTTGTATTGCTTCTTTTATGTGAAATCCCTGGTGATTCCTTGCTTTCCTATTAAAAACTGACCAGACTAAGCAGGAGCGCACACTGTGGTTAGTTCCCTAGCTATGCTGGGAACTCAGTGTACTCCCCTCCAATGATCAGACTTATCCTTTCACCCCCATGCTGCACAGCCATTTACTGGGAAGCTCAGTGTGCTGCTGCTTCTCCTCCCCCAGGTTCTTATGCAGCTGAGAAGAGAGAGAATGTGATCTCTTATAAAAAAAGGGGGAAAAGATATTTATAATGTATTTTTATATCTATACAAAAATGTTTTGCCTTTAATTTCTATTTTAAACGGAATGGGTTGTTTTACAAGGTGATCCGTAACAGTCACTTTAAGGTAAAAAACCTTCTGCATGCAGCTACCCCCCAGATCCCCCTTATACTTACCTGAGCGCAATTGTGATCCAGCTATGTGCACAAGAGCAGCGTCTCTCTCTGTCTACTCATTGGCTTAGACACTGGTGCGGCTCAGGAGGAGGGGGCGCTCTCTCTCCCCCCTTTTCCTGCGGCCTGCAAGGTTGCGTGCTCGAATAAGGGTCAGGTATGGATTTTGGGGGGCCCCCCACGCCATTATTTTATTAATTTTGGCACGGGGTTCCCCTTAAAATCCATACCAGACCTGAAGGGCTTGGTATGGATTTTGGTCGGGACCCCCATGCCTTTTTTTTTTTAGATTTTGGTGTGGCGTTCCCGAAGGGCCTGGTATGGACTGGTGGGAGGGGGGGAACAACCGTTTTTTTTCAATTATTTTTTATGTATATTGCTGGGATCCGGTAATACATTACAGTCGCGAGCAATTTTAAATGACATTTTTTCCTTTAGAAATGTCATTTTGCTGCGGTACTGTTATAAACATGGGAAAGATGCGCTACTTTATGGGCAGAATAAGGGGACCCCCCCCAGGCACAATAGTTAAAGGAATATTTTATTTTTATTGTTTCACTTTAAGCATTATTAAAATCACTGCTCCTAAAAAAAACGGCCGTTTTAAAAACTTTGTGTCCCCTGGGGCAGAGTCCTCATACACTTTTTATGACAATAACTTTTACATAAGCCTTTAAAATGAACACTTTTGATTTTCCACATGTCCCATAGACTTTAACGGTGTTCGCACGTTCGCGAAAATTTTTTCTGTTGCAAACCGAACCAGGGGGTGTTTGGCTCATCCCTATTATAGACCCTTCATTTTGTTTGTAAGTGGGCAAACTTACAAAATCTTCAGGAGATCAAATAATTATTTCCCCCACTGTATACCATAGTTTGTAGACGCTATAACTTTTGTGCAATCAATATACGCTTATTGGGATTTTTTTACCAAAAATATGTAACAGAATACATATTGGCCTACATTTATGAAGAAATTCGATTTTTTTCAATGTTTTTTTTTATTGGATATGTTTTATAGCAGAAAGTAAAACATTTTGCGTTTTTTTTTTAAATGTGTCTGGTTTTGTTTTTTTGTTTATAGCACAAAAAAAAAATGCAGAGGTGATCAAATACCACCAAAAGAAGCTCTATTTGTGGGGAAAAAAAGGTACAGCGTCGCATGACCGCGCAATCGTCAGATAAAGTAACGCAGTGCGGCATCTGGAGGTCAAGCGGTTAAAGGGACTAAATGTACTAAATCGTTTTTTTTTGTTTTTTTTTTTTTTTTTGCTCAGACATACATCTTATGTATGTGGAGTGGACGTAAACACAATTTTTTTTTTCCCAGGAACGTTAACAGAGTTCATGGCTTTGCTTGGAGCTGCATTTTGAACTCAGGTACGTTGACTTGTTTGGGGTTCCTTGAGGTCTGCTCTAGAAACAACTATTCCCAGCCATTGTCTATGCAGGCCGAGAATGAAATATGAATAATACTACAGCTATCAGGCATTGAGAAAATAGAAATCCATTTGCAGAATGTTAATGTTGGAAACACATTTAAAAACTATCAGTTATACAGAATACAAACACTGGCTTGAAAGAGAAACATTACAGCACTTGTGTGTTTACATTCTCCTATGCGAGCTCTTCCAGGCTAACGCCAGATATAGACGCCGTGCGTGGCCTATTGGTATGTGCGCGTGTTCTGAGCAGCGCAGGGATTTGGCTCCTTAATAAATGCTTTAAGCACATATTAATTTGTTATCACTGAAGCCATCAGATTAAACTTTGTATTGCTTTAATACTGTAAATATTGCTCTAGTAAGGGCAGAGCTTACTTAACAAGGCATGTTAACAAGCTAATGTTTCCTTAAACATTGTCTGTAAAATGTGCAGCCTGACAAAATGTTTACAATCTATGTGTTACACAACCAGATGGGTTTAGCTTCAAGTTAATCACTTGCACGTCTTTGTGTTCACTGAGGTAATGTGGTCGCCGTTGCTGTACAGCTGCGCACTTAACCCTCTAGGCTCAGGTTTTCACCAGCTCCAAACCAGCGGTGTGCCGAGAAAAGAGACACAGAGCTGATATCACCAAATGATATCCTTATTCTGCAAGCATCATCTATACACATCCACTACTTAAAGTGGTTCTAAAGCCTTAAAGTAGAACTATAGGCAAAACTTTTTTTTTGGCATTTTGGATAAGGGAAGGTTATAACCCCTATCAGATTTTTATTTATTTTTTTGCCATCTGTGTCCCATTGCGGAGCTTTACCTTCACTTCCTGTCCCATCCCATAGCCAAACAGGAAGTGAAAGGAAACCCCTGCAAATGAAGGGAATTTCTTGGAAACCTCCAGGTCACCAGAACTAGTGTCCTCATTGGAAGATTTCACCTCTATTACTTTTCTGGGGACAACCCAAAATTTGGGGTTCTCTTTTACTTTCACTTTCAATGATCATGGTAAACAGGACAAATAGAGAGGGTGAATCTCCATAACCGGGGCACAGACTGCAATAAAGAATTGACAGGGGTGTTCTATCAGAATACCGCCACCCATCCAAAAATGCAACCGAAGTGACGTTCTGTCGTGGCCATTTTGGTACACCCGCACTCGTAAGTCTACAGTCAGAAGGCAGCAAGCAGATATCTTTTTACACCCACTGGAGTCTTGCATTTCACACTTATTTTTACCAGTAAACTCAGCTTATATACAGTATTTTGAAATCCGTCAAACTGTTTTGAAGTAGAATTTTAAAAGCATCTGCAAGCCTGCTGATCTCACAGGTTTGCTAATCTGACAGAACACCGCTGATTTTAAAATTCAACATCAAAACAGTTTGATGGGTTTCAAAATACCTCTTTTCACTATATAAGTTAAGTTCTAATACTGGTAAAAATAGGTGTAAAATGCAAGACTTCGTGGGTGTAAAAAAATGTCCGCTTGTCGCATTCTGACTGTAGGCTTACTGTGGACGAGTGCAGGTGTACCAAGATGGCCGCAGCAGAACATCACTTCCGTTGCATTTTCTGATGGACAGTGGTATTGGGATAGAACAAAGCATTCTAATCTTTCTCCATTCTCTCCAAAACTAAAAAAACTATTTTTTCTCTTTAGTCATTCTTTAACCACTTCAGCCCCAGAGGGTTGTACCCCCTTAATGACCAGGCCATTTTTTGCGACACGGCGCTGCGTTACTTTGACATGCACGGTCGTGCAATGCTGTATCCAAATAAAATATATGTCCTGTTTTTCCCATAAATGGAGCTTTTTTTTGGTGGTGTTTGATCACCTCTGCGGTTTTTATTTTTTGCACTAGAAACAAAAAAAACCTGACAATTTTGAAAAAAAATATATATTTTTTAATTTATACTATAAAACATACCCAATAAAAAAATTTAAAAAATCTAATTTCTTCATCAATTTAGGCCAATATATATTCTGCTATATATTTTTGGTAAAAAAAATCCCAATAAGCATATATTGATTGGTTTAAAAACTATGGGATATATTTGTTGAGTTTTTATTTATTTATTTTTGACTAGAAATGGCGGCGATCAGCGATTTTTAGCAGGACTTCGACATTGCGGCGGACAAATCTGACACTAACTGACACTTTTTGGGAACCAGTGACACTAACACAGTGATCAAATTTTGGACTTGGACCAGCACCTGTGTCCATGCATCCTCTGCATTTGAATAGAATATTTGCTCTGATGAACAGGGAGTAACCTGAAAATGCGTAATCATCTGCAGAACTTAGGGACATCGTTTTGGTCCATCTGGAGTGGTGTTACCAGTCCCGATTGTTCTGTTGGAAACTTACGTTGGACATGTTTTGGAAGTATAATGTTTTATCAATAAATAAAAAGTGTCATGGTGTCATGTTCTCTTTTGTTCTTCTATGTTTTAACTGAATGGGATAGCCTGAACACGGATGTATGAAACACCTGTGCATCCCGTGTAAGCAAACATGGCCCTTCGCAGGAATGTCAACTTAGATATGCTCATTTGAACGAGGCTTAGGAGGACCTAACACATAATGACACCCATAGGCGTGCGCAGCCTATTGCATTAGGGTGTGCACCCCAAATTTTAAACACACATGCGTATATATATATTTTTACATATATATATATATATATATATATATATATATATATATATATATATATATATATTACATACATATATAATACATACACACACATACACTGTATTACCAGAAGTATTGGGACACCTTCCTTTACACGCACATGAACTTTAATGGCATCCCAGTCTTAGTCCTTAGGGGTTCAATATTGAGTTGGCCCACCCTTTGCAGCTATAACAGCTTCAACTCTTCTGGGAAGGCTGTCCACAAGGTTTAGGAGTGTGTCTATGGGAATGTTTGACCATTCTTCCAGAAAAGCATTTGTGAGGTCAGGCACTGGTGTTGGATGAGAAGGCCTGGCTCACAGTCTCCACTTTAATGTGAAGGCCAGTCAAGTTCCTCCACCCCAAACTCGCTTATCCATGTCTTTATGAACCTTTGTGCACTGGTCCAAATCATTTAGTGGAGTGGGGATTATGGTGTGGGGTTGTTTTTCAGGGGTTGGGCTTGGCTCCTTAGTTCCAGTGAAGGGAACTCTTAAGACATCAGCATACCAAGATATTTTGGATAATTTTACGCGCACCAGTGCATGACACCCCATTATTGGCTCTTCTTACTCAGTTGACCTCAGTTTAAAGCCAGGTAGTGAGTGCATTATAGTTACAAAGAATTCAGCCAAACGATATTCACCATATGCATATAAGCCAGAACAGCAAACCTCGCACACATAGAGCTCACCTTGAACCCATAGTAGGTTTGAAAGCAAACCTTACCCTTGGCTGGGAGAGAAGAATCAGGTATTTTTCTTCTTACCACCTAGACTAAAAGGGCATTTAACACTGGCTATTCGGGGTGAAGGGAAAGGAGCAGATCATATTCTTTTTTTTATAGCTGGCTGGATTTAGCAAGTCTTAGCAAATAAAACGTTAAACATGGGACAATAAAAATTAAACAAGGTTACCATTAATTTAAAAAATGAATACTGGTTCCAAAAATAAAGGTATATTCAAAATGTTTCAGATATCATGTCCAAAAATGAAGGTAGTGTACATGTGAATTTCAGCTTTTCGTGTAAAAGTTGAGTTTGGCCTTACCCTCTCCCATCTCCAGTTGCTCCTTATTGGTCAGTGACGCTTTATACACTAATAAGGAGGGGGAGCCATTGGGCCTTTGTGGTTGTTTTGGCATGAAGTTTTCACTAAATTTACATTCTACATATGCAATTTTAAATAAGCTCAGTTTGGATTGCCTGGGTTTGTGACAGGTTTGTTAAAAAATATATTTTTAAAATTTGTTTTAATGAGCATACCTGGGAACTGTCCAAAGTTGTTGTGCTTGAGAATGGGGTGGGGGCGCATTAGGTGGGGGTGCGAAGATTAGTGACTACTCTTGTCAGCCAATAGCTGCAGAGTGGGTAGAAACTCCCAGTGCCCTAGAGAGAGAGTAGTCAAATTAAAAAATTGTAGTTTCCAAGCCAGGTCTGGAAAGTTCCCAGGTATGTTCATGGGAGATTAATGAATACAAATGTAGTGCATAAATTGAAAAACCAGGCCCTTATTTATATCAACAAAGTCTATACTAGCATTTACAGAGAATATAGATAAGTCAAAGGCCTCTGCAAGCTCAAAGAGACTCTGTAGCCAGACAATGAATTTCAACAAAAACCTTCTATTAATAATATATGTACATATACAGTATTTTAAGTGATTCTAAATTTAAAATTTAATTAATGTTAATTTAAAAAAAAGACTTACTTACCTGCTCTGTGCAGTGGTTTATCAAAGAGCAGCCCTGAGCCCTTCTGGCTCCTCCCCCCCAAGTGCTTACATAGCAAGTTGCTTGCTATAAGGGCACTTATGTTGGCCCATCCCGAGCTACACCGACCCTGCCCCCCGCTCTCTTCTCACTAGCTATGATTGACAGTAGCAAGAGCCAATGGCTCCCGCTGCTGCCTCGATCTCCAGTGATGAATTATAGAGCCGAGAGAGACATTGCTTTTGGGATTGGGAAAAGCACTGGATTGGGATTGGGCTCAAGTAAGTATACATCTTGAACCTTTTGACCAGAATGAAGTGATTAAGTCTTTTGAGAACTAAGACTGATTTCTAGCCCCAAATTATTTCTTTACTATGAACAAGGAGGGGAAGAAAAACAGTAAATCTCAATCTACAATGCTGGGACAAAGGTAACTGCTACTTGATGCAACAATGTTGAATTATATTTATGCAAACTGTTTGCTTTCAACAGACTTTTGGCAAGTCAAGAGTAGACTAACTCCTTTATGGAATCTGCACTCCTTATTTGTCCCATGACTTTTTGTTCCTGACCCTCTCATTCCTTAGTGGCCTCCAAAAAAAAAATGTGTTCATATTAATTTATTTGGTAGTATCAGACTGCCACAGGCTCAGTAGGCATCAACTGGAGCTCTAGTGCTTTCTGCATAAGTAGGGCCTCTGGAAGAGTTAACTTCTAACTCGTGTGAAGAGGAACTTGAGAAGGAACAATGTCTATGAGTGCTGAAATGCCTTTGTGCATCTCTGTGTACCTCCCTATTCTCAGGGCTGCAAAACAAATAGGCAAATTATTATAGTTGTTTTTTAGTGTTCAGTACTTCAGTACCCTCAGTGTGACCTTCTTCTTAGTGGCACGTTATGGATTTTTATTGTTCTTAACTCGTGAGGGCAGCTGCAGAAGAATACTTGTAAGCAGGTACAGTTAGCTAGTCTGCCACTAGGTGACTATGTCTCAGAATAGTGTGTGGTAACAGAGAATAGTGTGCTCAGGTGCTAGGTCCCTTTTAGCTAGAGCCCTCCTGTAGTAATATCATGGGGGGGTCAGTGCCCACGAATCAGCCAGGTTGGGAGGAGCCTTGGGGCAGTTGGGGCATGGGAGCCAGAGACCAAATCAACATGCAGATGTAGTCAGCTAAGTTTAGGCCCTGGACAGGGCTGAAGGACAGGGAGACGTCTGTAGTCATCCTGTCTTTTATGTTTGTGGAGGCTAGAGCGGGTTGCAAAGGTCCTTTTAGGCCAGGCCAGTGTTCCCTGAAGGACCTGGGAGAAGTGTACTAAAGTGAGAGGTGAACTGCAGTAATCCAGTCTCAGGAACTACATGTGAGTTGAGAGCTGGACAGAAGGCAAGGCAAGCCAGAACCCTCTGAGCGAGTAATAATGGCCCTGGCAAGGAGAGAGACTGTGTAAGAGAAGATAACTTAATAGAATTTTGCTGTGTACTGTTTTGTACATGTGACTGCTGTGGATCGCCCATTATATGTGATTGGCAAAGTGACCGTATAGTATGCGTATGTGATATGACTGTAAGTGCCATCTTTGAACAACATCAGTAAAGTACAGCAACTCTTTTTTGTGTGACGTTCCTTCTTTGAGATATAAAGGCTAATGGCTGGGAATATCACGGGAAGACCTCTGACATGGAGATGGGTGCAATATGGCAGAGGGCTAAGGCTCCGAGCAGGTGGGCTTTTGTTGTACCAGGAAGAAATTAAGCAGGGACTTGTCCTTTTGGCGCCAATACACAGCCATTTGCAATCTTCCCTTACATACCCAAATCAGTAAAGGTAGACACCAGAAATATAAATAAGAAAGAGAAAATATAGAAAAGCACTCCAGCTCAAAGGGCAATAAAACTTTTGCCCTGATGAAAAGATCCACAGAAAAAAGGGGATCCTGATTTAATTTAGGAGTGCCTAAACTTGAACAGCTATAGCAATAGCAGGCTAATGTAAGAGTCCCATGGTTAGGCCAGGCCTTCCTTGAACTATTGTTCCTGTAGGTTGGGCAGGTCAGTAGAGCATAAACCACGTGTATGCTGAAATGGGTAGACAGCAGGAAAAAAGGTTGTAGGGAGGTAGAGGAGGGTGTAGGGAGGTAGAGAGAGGGTATGATGCATTGGGCCAGCACAAAAAGTAATTAAGCATTTCCAGAAGAAGAGAGGGCTTTAACATGCATGAAAGTGGGGCTATGCTAGGGAAGTGACTAGGGAAATGACTCTTACTGGAGAGGTCAAACATTCTAGCATGTTCAGGGGCACATTGCAAGTGAATAGCAAACAATGATTGGAAAGGTGTGCAGCATTTTAGGGCAGGTACCACTGAGCCTGTACGGGCTCCACCAATCCAGCAGTTCATATCAACTATGGGATACAGGGAATGCTCTCTCCAATCTCCATGCTTGTTCTTTTCAATCTCCATGCTTGCTCTCTTCTCCAGGCTTGAGACCCTCTCCAGGAATCCCACTTAAGCTCCTTTCGCCCCCTCCCCCAAAGGGAGTGATCACTCCAGCAGAGTATCCAGCTACATTTTGGCAGTATTTTCCCAGCAAGAGCCCTAGGGGCTTGGCTGCAGCTCCTTTTACGTTGGTTGACCTGTAGGAGTGAGAACCCAGCTGAAAATGGCAGGAAAAGTGTTAACCCTTAAAGCCTGGTTACCCCTAGCTCTCAGGTCAACCTCAGGACATAGGGAACATATAAATATTGTAACATTTGGCACCTGGCTGCCTCAGCTAACATAAGGAGATGAGCACAACCAGGGAAAACAAGTGCTTACACAGGAAGACACTGTAACTCCTTGATGGCACCAGCCTACATACTACCATACACTGTGGAGTGCTGTGCCAGCAAAAATGTTGAAGATGCATTTTTAAGTCTATTGTGGTGCCTTGGCAGCCCATTCTACTCCAGTGGCTATCCTAATGCTAAGCATGTTAACATGCAACATAAAGCAAACAGCCACCACTGGTCATGCATTGTACGTGATGATGTCACATTCCAGGGCAGGAACAAAGAACACTGAATCAATGACTGCTCTTTCATTTGTATTTTCAATACATTCTGTAAAAGAGAACCTGTCACTACATTTCACAGTTTACATAAACATAAATTAATGTGCCAGTACTACCAAATTACAATAATATGTTAGGCATCATTGTGCAGCACTGGTGAGCAAGAAGCAAAGCCTGCATAAACAATGAGCAGATATGGCTGTCCCTGTGGACCAATATAAGTACAAAATATATATTATACACTTACACAATATACCGTATTTTTCGCTCCATAAGACGCACTTTTTTCCCCCAAAAATATGGGGGAAAATGTCTGTGTCTTATGGAGCGAATACTGACCAGGCACTGCCCCCATCCCCCCCCCCACCTGCCACCGCCGCTGCCATGTTAGTACTGGCAGGAGAGAGGAGGACAGACATCCCAAGCCCCCATGAACGCCGGGCAATCTCCCGCTGGGCCTGTCACTCAAATGGAGTGCGGCCGCAGCGGCCGCTCAGGCTACTCTGTATTCTGTCAGGCGGATGTGATGACGCCAGGTCAGGCTGCATTTATGGGACTGGTAAGGCTGCCTTTATGGGACTGGTAAAGCTGCATTTATGGGACTGGTGAGGCTTCATTTACAGGACTGGTAAGGCTGCATTTATGGGACTGGAAAGGCTGCATTTATTTGGCACCTGTTAGGCTGCATTTTATGGGCACTGGTAAATATTTTACTACACCATTTGGTTCAGAACATTTTTTTCTTGCTTTCCTCCTCTAAATCCTAGGTGCGTCTTATGGTCAGGTGTGTCTTATGTAGCGAAAAATACAGTAGTTAATAAATTAATGTATATTTTAAAAAAAAAATGTTTTTATTAACCTCCCTGGCGGTATGATTATTTCATATTTTTGATGCTGAATGCGGTACAATTATTTTGCATGGAAATTTGGCGTTTTATATTGTAGGCCTGTAATTCTTAGGAATAACTCACTTAAAACTGTCCAAACCAGAGTCTAGTAGACATCCCGGTTATGATAAAGTTTGAAACACGAAATCGTAAATTATAATATAATAAATAATTATCAATAATTATACGAAATAATAATATAATAATAATAAAAATTAATCAATAATGTAATCAAATCAAAAACACTGAAATTTTCTCAGTTGCAGAATTGTCACTGTCATTACTTTTCAGTATTTGATGACGAATTTCCCCACAAATCATTATCGCTCAATTCTGCTAGTGATTCTAATTTATTATCGCTGTTTTCTAACTGGTCTAAAACCCCTTTTGATGTATAGGGACGGTTTTGGTTGCTATGAACAATCTCCAGTTTCCAGGCAGAAAGAACAGTTTTTATAATATAAAACTGCATGCAGGGCACTGGAGAAACCACTAGGGAAAAAAGGGATGTGAAATAATTTCCTACAGTAATGTAATCTGTAATATTACAGTGTACTGTATGTATAGTGTGTGTTTCACTTTTTGAATTTGGTGCCGTTCTCCATCCCCATGCGTCGGAACGCTCGCAGGGAACGGAGCTCAGCTCCGTGATAGATCGAGCAGAGGACGGCTCGCTCACACTGCGGGGAGACATCGCAGGATCCTGGGGACAAGGTAAGTAAGCTCTTCCTGGATCCTGCGATGTGATCCCGAGTCTGGCTCGGAGTTACCACTTTTGGTTCTGAAATTCCACCCCGAGCCATACTCGGGAATACCGCCAGGGAGGTTAAGCTAATCTCCTTTTACTTACAGTATCTCACAAGAGTGAGTACACCCCCCACATTTTTGTAAATATTTTATCATATCTTTTCATATGATAAGAAATGACACTTTGCTACAATGTAAAGTAGTGAGTGTACAGCTTGTATAACAGTGTAAATTTGTTGTCCCCTCAAAATAACTCAACACACAGCCATTAATGTCTAAACCGCTGGCAACAAACGTGAGTACACCCCTAAGTGAAAATGTCCAAATTGGGCCCAATTAGCCATTTTCCCTCCCCGGTGTCATGTGACTCATTAGTGTTACAAGGTCTCAGGTGTGAATGGGGAGCTGGTGTGTTAAATTTGATGTTATCGCTCTCACTTTCTCATACTAGTCACTGGAAGTTCAACATGGCACTTCATGGCAAAGAACTCTTTGAGTATCTTAAAAAAAGAATTGTTGCTCTACATAAATATGGCCTAGGCTATAAGAAGATTTCCAAGACCTTGAAACTGAGCTGCAGCATGGTGGCCAAGACCATACAGCAGTTTAGCAGGACAGGTTCCACTCAGAACAGGCCTCGCCATGGTCGACCAAAGAAGTTGAGTGCACGTGCTCAGTGTCCTATCCATTGGTTGTCTTTGTGAAATAGCCGTATGAGTGCTGCCAGCATTGCTGCAGAGGTTGAGGGGGTGGGGGGTCAGCCTGTCAGTGCTCAGACCATACATTGCACACTGCATCAAATTGGTCTGCATGGCTGTCGTCCCAAAAGGAAGCCTCTTCTAAAGATGATGCACAAGAAAGCCTGCAAACAGTTTGCTGAAGACAAGCAGACTAAGAACATGGATTACTGGAACCATGTCCTGTGGTCTAATGAGACCAAGATAAACTTATTTGGTTCAGATGGTGTCAAGCGTGTGTGGAGGGACCAGGTGAGGAGTACAAAGACAAATGTGTCTTGCCTACAGTCAAGCATGGTGGTGGGAGTGTCATGGTCTGGGGCTGCATTAGTGCTGCCGGCACTGGGGAGCTACAGTTCATTGAGGGAACCATGAATGCCAAAATGTCTTGTGACATACTGAAGCAGAGCATGATCTCCTCTCTTCAGAGACTGGGCCGCAGGGCAGTATTCCAAAATGATAACAACCCCAAAAACAACTCCAAGACGACCACTACCTTGCTAAAGAAGCTGAGGGTAAAGGTGATGGACTGGCCAAAAATGTCTCCAGACCGAAACCCTTTTGAGCATATGTGGGGCATCCTCAAACAAAAAGTGGAGGAGCGCAAGATCTCTAACATCCACCAGCTCCGTGATGTCGTCATGGATGAGTGAAAGACTCCAGTGGCAACCTGTGAAGCTCTGGTGAACTCCGTGCCCAAGAGGGTTAAAGCAGTGCTGGAAAATAATGGTGGCCACACAAAATTTTGACGCTTTGGGCCCAATTTGGACATTTTCACTTAGGGGTGTACTCACTTTTGTTGCCAGCAGTTTAGACATTAATGGCTGTGTTGAGTTATTTTGAGGGGACAGCAAACTTATACTTTTATACAAGCTGTACACTCACTACTTTACATTGTAGCAAAGTGTAATTTCTTCTTTGTTGTCACATAAAAAGATATAATAAAATATTTAAAAACACGTGAGGGGTGTACTCACTTTTGTGAGATACTGTATATAACTACAAACTACTAAACGACTATGGCTCTCTAACTATTCAGACGAAGGCAACATCTTTCTGATATATGACCTTCAGCAGTATATGTTGCAGTAGAAGGTTTCAGGGGCCCCGTGAATGATCTGTCCTTTTACTGAACCACAAGTTACATGACTTAAAGTGTTACTAAACCCACAACAGTAACATCAGTCTGTATATGCAGTAAAGCAGGCTTGTTATACTCAGTTTGGAACCTTTTGGGTTAATCCTCTGCATTGTGTAAAACATCTGTTTGATCCTGGCTTCTCTGATCGTCTCCTTCTTCCACTGTCCACGATATATCAACTAATAGTACAGAGCTAGGGGACAAGCTGCACATGCTAAGTTTGGTGTGTATTGCTAGAGAGTTTTTTTTCTTGGGAGAGTGCATGTGATCAGCACAGGGCCAAACAGCACTGTCCAGACAGAGGGTCAGGGGTCATGCATCCTCATAAGACAATAAGGGGAGAATGAAAATTCCCCCTACAAGCTTTAACCAGACACTGATAGAAGACTGCTATATACTGCTGATGAGAAAAGGTATTTGGCAGTTTATATTTACTAAAATAATTGCATTTCCATGCTCTTGTGCTGTGGGAGACCAGATATAGTGAATGCAGGGTCCTGGGTTTAGTAACACTTGAATAGCCATGTGCCTGCTGATGATTTAGCAAAGCTGGATATGTACCCATGCGGTGCCAAAATGAAATGGGGTGAACATGTTCCTGAAACCAGGTGCCAACTGCAAGAGCTGAGAGTGTCTCACTGACCAGCCCTCTAATGACGCCTTAGTGGGCGAAACACATAGGGTGGAGCTTGTGATGTGAGACTCTTTATTATGTACCCAGTACACAGTACATACGCAGTAGACAGAAGCAGGGCATGGCACTCTTTGTCCAGTTCCCTAAGCTCCTTCATAGCATGAGGCAGGATGGGGTGGATGCTTGATGGTGGTGGCAGGGGTTATCAGGTAACACAACTCCCATGCAATATAGGTATTTTATCTGTACATTTAGTAGTTTTGCCTGGAGTTGGGCTTTAACTAAAAAGAACGGAGGTTTAAAAAAAATTGTGTTAACTGAAAAACTAGAAAAAAAGTAGTTTCTACCTTTAGCAGTAAATCTCCAATTCACTACCAGCAGTTTAGAGAGAATTCCCACACATGAAAAATGATTCACCCCAGGAAATTTCTAAGTTGCGGCACCCTAGTCTCACTCATGGAAGGCAGCTATACATTGAGTTCACATGAGAAATGTCAATATAAATTGAGGTCATCACAGTCACAAGAGGAGGACATTCCAGTAACTGAGGAATTTAATATCTCTGTGAAAGAGGAAAGAAGTGTGGGGCTCTTCAATGAAAGGTTAGTAAGAAACACTGAATGCCAAAACCCTGATCCTGATATTTATTGGAGCTCTGAGAATTCCAGAATGTAACGACTGCTTTGGTTATTGAAAGCATTCAAAATAGCGTAAAATGACCTATTCCCACACTAGGAAAATATAGGGAAGAAAACCTACATTGGCCCAGTTCTACATTGAGTACTATTGTATTGTCTTACATGCATTTGCTAGTTTCAAGGTATATGTATCAGGGGAAAAACTTTTACAACTTTTTTAAGAATGAGCTAAAAAAGATTTCCAAGGAAATAAATGCTACTTACTACATTGTTCTTTTCCGTGTAGTAAAATGAAGAGATGCCCACCTCACAGAGCTCCCTACCAGGAAACAGCAGATTGTGTTTCTTAAAGAGTAAATCCGCTTTTGTTGAGAGAAAAAACACTCCCCTCTGGGTGATCTATGTATATTGTAAGGTTTTTTACAAACTTTCTTACCTTTTGTTATTCTGAAGAAATCCCTGTGTGTTTGTCTGTGTCAATGTGGAAAATGAATCTAATGAGAGTGGTTTCATAATCATCAATCAGCTGCTGCACCTGCAGGGTTCTAATTTGGAAAATTGCAGGGTCTGCATTTCTTTAGATGTGATTTCCTATTGGTGGTATCTCACCAAAAATGAAATTTTTGTTTGCAGGGGATGCCTGAAATCTGACTTGTATCTTAGTGCAGACTTCTGGGAAAATCTGTGAGCCAATCACACCAGCAGGAAATGATGTTTCTGAGGGGCGTTCCTCCTCCAGGTAGCCATATTGCATTTTACAGAAAATTACAGAGCTGCAGTTTGAAAAATAAAGGTAATTTTTAATATCATTCAATTTCAATATGACTTGTGTCGCTATTGTATATGCTATATTATTATTTCTTTTAAATTTGTTACAGGCACACCCCGCTTTAAGTACACTCACTTTACGTACACTCGTATGTACAGACATACCCGAGAGTGTACGTAAATTACCTCACAAGTACAGACATCCCGCTCCACGCAGCCGCAGTATGGCCTGGAAGAGGTGGAGCTGCCGCCCGGAGTTGTCGCCAGTGAAGAGGCCGCAAGTGAAGAGCCAAAGATCCTGCCAGCCATTTCAGAGTTGCCCACCCAGCTATGCCCGGCAGCCAGCCCAGAGTTGCCAGCCAGCCCAGAGTTACCCACCAGCCTGCCCGGAGTTGCCTGCCAGCCAGCCCAGAGTTACCCGCCAGTCAGCCCAGAGTTGCTGCCTAAACGTAAGTGGAGTGTATTGCTTCACTTTAAGTACATTTTCATTACATACATGCTGTATGTGCCCATTGTGTACCTAAAAGTGGGGTATGCCTGTATTTATTTTCCCACAAAAGTGGAGTTACTCTTAAAAGCTGAACTCCAGTATGCAGCACTCTTATTTTGCACACTTTGCTTCCGCCTGGTGTGAAGCTTTCTGTCCTCATTTTAAAATTTATTTGATGTTTTTTACTTTAAAATTGGTCACCATCTGTGCTTCTTTTTCATCCTGTTATGCACTCACTTGTGGGAGGAGTCATATGGGGTCAATACATCACTGCAGTAATGCCCATAGCAACTGCAATTCACATTTTGCAGACATCGTTCCTATCTAAGCTAGGACACAGATGAACACAGCTTTGCCAATAGTGAACAGTACAAAACAGTAATCCAGATGCTGTGTTACATGTGTTTGCAGTCCAGATCACGCTGCACAGCAGAAGACACTAGTTTGAGCCCCCCTTCCATACTACTTACTGGCCCTGGATAAGTGGATAATACAGCACACATTATAACCTAATACAATAAGAAACATAGTCAGTTGTACTAACTGAACAGCTTACCAACAGCTGCGGAAAGCTCCTGAGTCCCGGGATTCCATGTGTACAGGTAGGGAAAGGGCTCTGCAGCTAACCCTTATGCCCTGTACACACGAGCGGAATGTCCGACAGAAAAAGTCAGACGGAAGCTTTTCATCGTATATACCGATCGTGTGTATGCCTCATCTGACTTTTTTTTTTTAAATCTGATGGACCTAGAAATGGAACATGTTCTAAATATTTCCGACGGACCCAATTCCTATCGGGAAAACCGATCGTCTGTAAGCTGGTCCGACGGGCCAAAAACGACGCATGCTCTGAAGCAAGTACGAGACGGAAGCTATTGGCTGCTGGCTATTGAACTTCCTTTTTCTAGTCCAGTCGTAAGTGTTGTACGTCACCGCGTTCTGGACGGTCGGACTTTGGACGGACTGTGGGTTGACCGTGTGTAGGCAAGACCGCTTGAATGGAATTCCATCGGAGTTCCGTCGGAGAAACCATTGGAATTTATTTCGACGGCTAAACTGGTCTTGTGTATGCGGCATAACTCATCCACATGAAACTGCTTTATGGAAGTTGTGTGCACCACAGACAAATCAGTGTATGACACCCTCTGTAGCCCACAGAGATGTATTATGACAGTCATTGGGTTTTATAGGAAGTTGGGCATCACACAGACAAGAAAACTGCTTGCTGCAATGCCTCTACATGAAAATCCAAAGGAATCAGGGGGTTGATCGTTGTTTTTTTAGAAAGCGTCTGACAATGGAGAAAGAATTCCATGATGTCAGTGGGGGAAAAAAATGCCACAGCATCAGCAAGAGGAATAAATGTCTGGCCAACAGTGGTCCATGGGAGTAAAAAAAGCCTGGCATAGATGGTCAGTGAGAGGAAACACAATGTCTGGCACCACTGTCTGTAAGAGGAAAAACACAACAGTTTTAATGGCCAGAAAGAGTCAGTAGGGGAAAAAATAGACATTGGTGTCAGAGGGGGAAAAAGCATTGGTGGTGTAAAGGGTTAAATTTACTAAAAACCCTTAACACTATATATTTTATACTATTTCTATATTAGAATTTAAAAAAAGTAGTCCCAATCTTGTATGTTACACAAAATTTGTGTTAATACTTATGGAATTTATATTTAGTAAAAAAAAAAAAACACAAATTTTTAGTGCACTAAAACACAACATAATATTTGAATGTAATGTTAGGCGTAAAGGACAAGACTTTGTGGAGTGATTAAATATCAAGTATATTTTGAATTTAAATTGCAAATTCTTACAAAACAGGGGAACACTATTATAACCAAAATGGTAAATGGGTAGTTTTAGAAACCTTTACAGTTTAGAGTTAAGTTGGACATACAGATGCATCTCACAAAAATGAGAATATCATCAAAAAGTTCATTTATTTCAGTAATTCAATTCAAAAAGTGAAACTCATATATTTTATATAGATTCATCACACACAGAGTGATATATATTTCAAGCATTTCTCTCTTTTAATTTTGATGATTATGGCTTACAGCTAGTGAAAACCAAAAATTCAGTATCTCAGAAAATTTTAATATTACATAAGACCAATATAAAAGGATTTTTAATACAGAAAAGTTGGCTTACTGAAAAATATGTCCATGTACAGCATAGTATGCACTCAATACTTGGTCGGGGTTACTTTTGTATGAATTACTGCATCAATGCGGCGTGGCATATAGGCGATCAGCCTGTGGCACTGCTGAGGTGTTATGGAAGCCCAGGTTGCTTTGATAGCGGCCTTCAGCTCGTCTGCATTGTTGGGTCTGGTGTCTCTCATCTTCCTCTTGACAATACCCCACAGATTCTCCATGGAGTTTAGGTCAGGTTTGCTGGCCAATCGACCACAGTGATACCATGATCATTAAACCAGGTATTGGTACTTTTGGCAGTGTGGGCAGATCCCAAGTCCTGCTGGAAAATGAAATCAGCATCTCCATAAACCTGATCTCCATAGAGCTGGAGGGAAGCATGAAGTGCTCTAGAATTTCCTGGTAGAGGGCTACGCTGACTTTGGACTTAATAAAACACAGTGGACCAACACCAGCAGATGACATGGCTCCCCAAATCATCACTGACTGTGGAAGCCCCACACTGGACCTCATGCAGCTTATTCTGTGCCTCTCCACTCTTCCTCCAGACTCTGGGACCTTGATTTCCATATGAAATTAAAAATTTACTTTCACCCGAAAAAAGGACTTTGGACCACAGAGCAACAGTCCAAGAACATTTTCTCCTTAGCCCAGGTAAGACGCCTCTGACATTGTCTCTGGTTCAGGAGTGGCTTGACACAAGGAATGCAACAGTTGTAGCCCATGTCCTGGATATGTCTGTGTGTGGTGGCTCTTGGAGCACTGACACCAGCCATAGTCCACTCCTTGTGAATCTCCCCCAAACTCTTGAATGGCCTTTGCTTCACAATCCTCTCAAGGCTGCAGTTATCCCTGTTGCTTGTGCACCGTTTTCTACCACACTTTTTCCTTACACTCAACTTTCCATTAATATGCTTGGATACAGAAATCTGTGAACAGCCAGGTTGTTTGACTATGACCTTTTGTGAATTACCCTCCTTGTGGAGGATGTCAATGACTGTCTTCTGCACAACTGTCAAGTCAGCAGTCTTCCCCATGATTGTGTAACGTACTGAACCAGACTGAGAGACCATTTAAAGGCTCAGGAAACCTTTACAGGTGTTTTTAGATAATTAGCTGATTAGAGTGTGACACCCTGAAGATGGTCTGTAGGCAGGTGCAGTCTGGTGTCTCCACTGCAGGTGGTGCTCAACCTCAGTGGCAATGCAGAGGAAGAGTCATGGGGAACAGGGTTCCTCTATGATTTCCTGAGTCACTGGGGCAATGACCCAATCAGATGCTGGTGGGCCATGTGACTCTGGTGGCCATCTTAGGTGTGGTCTATTTAAAGTGGTAAATAAGGTATTGTCCACAATCATTTTACAAAAACACACACTGCACGTTGTATTACACTGTGACGCAGTGGATTACAGGATTTATCACAAGTTATCTTACAGACTCCCAAGCTGACAGGTGGAGGGGGGGGGGTAGAGCAGCCATCTGATGGAGGCACGTAAACTGACCACAGTAATCAGGGATCAGCAGCCATGATTACTGTGGTCAGCACAGACAGGGGGACACAGGAACTGGCAGAATTACCCAGGTTTCTTTAGAACATAGAGAGGGACAAATGACACACAGTGATGTCTATCATGCTTTAACCCCCCTGGCGGTATTCCCGAGTCTGGCTCGGGGTGGATTTTTCATACCAAAAGCGGTATCCCCGAGCCAGACTCGGGCTTGCATCGCAGGATCCAGGAAGAGTTTACTTACCTTGTCCCCTGGATCCTGCGATGTCTCTCCGCTGTGATCGGCGAGCCGCTGTGCCTCGCTCGATTTACAGTGCCGAGCTCCGTTCCCTGCGAGCGTTGCGACGCACGGGGACGGAGTTCGGCGGTAAATTCAAAAGTGAAACACACAGTACAGATACAGCATACTGTAATCTTACAGATTACAGTACTGTATCAAATAACTACACATCCCCTTTGTCCCTAGTGGTCTGCCCAGTGTCCTGCATGCAGTTTTATATATATAAAACTGTTCTTTCTGCCAGGAAACTGGAGATTGTCCATAGCAACCAAAACTGTCTCTTTACATCAAAAGTGGCTTTAGACCAGCTAGAAAAAAGCGATAATAAATTATAATCACTTGCAGAATTGAGTTATAGTGATTTGTGAGGAAATCCGTCATCAAACACTAAAAGTAACAAAAGCTACAATTCTGCAACTGAGCAAATTTCAGTGTTTTTGATTTGATTACATTATTATATAATTTTTATTATTATTATATTATTATTTGTTATAATTATTTATAGTTATTTATTATATTATAATTTTTTATTTCGTTTTTCAAACTTTATCATACCCGGGATGTCTACTAGACTCTTGTTTGGACAGATTTAAGTGAGTTATTCCTAAGAATTACAGGCCTACAATATAAAACGCCAAATTTCTGTGCAAAATAATGGTACCGCTTTCAGCACCTAAAATCTGAAATAATCATACCGCCAGGGAGGTTAAAGGATCAGGATCATTTATTTTCATTTAAGGGTTACAACCACTTTAAGAATGCTTTCAGAAAAAATAAATGGTAATAGTTTAGAGTCTACAATATTGAACTCTTTCACAATATTCAAATTTTCTGAGGTATTGAATTTTGGGTTTTCACTAGCTGTAAGTTATATTTATCAAAAGTAAAAGAAAGAAATGCTTGAAATATATCACTCTGTGTGTAATGAATCTATATAATATATGAGTTTCACTTTTTTAATTCAATTACTGAAATAAACTTTTTGATGATATTCAAATTTTTTGAGATGCACCTGTCCACTGTTCAAAATTTGGATAGTCTGTAGGCAGGTGTAGTCTGCTGTCTCCACTGCAGGTGGCGCTCAACCACAGTGGTTATGCAGAGGGAGATGAAGTCATGGGGAATAGGGTTCCTCTATGATTTCCTGAGTCACTGGGGCAGTGATCCAAGCAGCAGTAAAGCCTGCTTTGTTATTTTTACCTACAGGTAATCATGTAGGTAAAATGAATATCTCCTAAACGTGCACCATTTAGGAGATATTCACCCTGCATGCAGCTGCTGACGTCACCAGCACATGCACTCTTCAGAGCTTCTTGCATGGCATAATGTGCATACTAGCACATTATGCCATCGTCTTGCAGGGTTTTTTTTTCTTGTTTTTTTTTTAATTCTGTAGCGGTTTACTACTGCTTTAAGACCCTGACCTTTAGGTGTGGCATACTTTATGCGAGGGAAAGGTACCCCATCTGTGAGGGACAGTACTAGCGATAGGGAAAGGTTCCTGATAAGGAGGGAAAGAGTAGGGTTGCATCTCTCTAGATACCTTCCTGATTGGGCACAAGACAGCCAGGCCGCATTCTGTCGATAGACTGGTGATATAGGGCCAGATAAATGCCCAACATTCCTGTCCCTTGTGGGGGGGGGACAAAGGAGTCTTTTTGTTGATGCAGGTGTCTTGAATCTTCAGCTAGCTCAAGTTAAGAGGCCCAAAGTAATTGTGAGATAATGACATTCAGTAGTTCAATTGGTGTGGTAGATGTCTATTTTTAGAGCTCTGAAGAGGAAGGCAAAGTAAAGGTGTCTGCATGCAGTGTTCTTGGGTGCAAAGAGGGTGGAATATTGCCCGCTCACCAGTCTGGATGAGAACAAGCTCAAGGGATGATATGGAGATCCTGCAGCAGGTTCCTGGAGATGCTGTACTCAGGAATAGACATGTGCACACTGAAATATTTTGTTTCGGAATTTCGTTTTCGTCCGAAAAATACATTTATTTAGTTACTTCCGAAATTCGTTTTTTATTTATTTCGTTTTTTGTTAAAAATTGCAATCGTCCGAAAATCCAAATTAATTAAGTCGAATCTGTCATTGAAGGCTTATTGTGTCTGTCGAATGTTCAAAGAAGATTCGGCGGAGCAGCTAAACTGTACGACGCCGTATAGTTTACCTGCTCCGTCGAATCTTCTTAGAACTTTCAACAGATACCATAAGCCAAAGTACGTGTGTACTTAGTTCTAGCTATTTTACTGCTCCTCCTCTTTGGTTACAATCAGCCAACAACATTCATCATCATCATTATTTTTATTTTACTTCCCCCACCCAATTCCAGCAGCGATCTTTTCTCCCCTACGTCAAATCTTTTCTCCCCTACGTCAAATCTTTTCTCCCCTACGTCAAATCTTTTCTCTCTATGTCAAATCTTTTCTCTCTATGTAGAATAATCTTGGACTAATAGAGTTAAGGTTAGGCACATTCGACCACAGGTTTGATGGACACAGATTGTTATTGTCAGCATCATGTCGAATCTCCTATCTATATTGAACTGTTGTAGTAACTAAAACAAAAATAAAGCATTTGTTTATGTCGGATCTTTCGTTTTTCAGATTCTGCACTTTCGTTATCGTTTGTTAAATCAATAACGAAAATACCTGAAATTCGGAAGAAAATGCACTCGGACGAAAACGAATGCACATGTCTACTCAGGAACGATGCTTGACCGCACTCTCCTGGAGGCCCCAGCCCAGCTGCATCTGCAAGGCAAGTGACGATGATGACCTTCCTAATGTCACAGGGCCAGTCGGACACTGCCGAACAATGGATGCCTCCCCACCCGCTCACCGGAGTCTCTCCCCTTGCTGTCTAGGCCGCAGCACTGACACACTCTCCCAAGACACTTTGGGTCACTGCTTCCAAGTGAAGGCTGTGGTTCCAAGAGACCGACTCCTCCCTAACACTGGCTATTTATCCCCTCTTCCAGCAATGTTCTCTTCTTCCAGCAGTCTGGAACTTGTAGTCCACAACAGTCCGACTCCAATGCAAACTTGGCTTTCTGGACTACATGTCCCAGGATCCTTTGCTCTTCTCTCACAAATCCTCACTCACTCTGCATCCAGGATGTGGTAAACAGAGTCTGTGCTGAACACTAAAGGGAAACAGTCTCCCTGTGGCAAATGCTGCAAGTGTCCCCTATCACAGCTGGCAATTTAGCCAGCTCCTGCTACACTTGCTGTACATTAGGAAGTTTGCCACTTACAAGACAAAATGTGGACCCTCGAAAATATATTCCACCCATTCCAGACAACCATTTTATTTAAATTTAACATGCCTGATTTAAAGAATCAATTCACCCAAAGCTAATATATTTGCAGCATAGTTAAATCACAAACTAGTTTTCTGATGTCTCCCAGAGAATCTGGCAATGAGATCACTGTGGTCTACACACTTGCCACAGAAATTCCTGCTCAGCCTCTGAGATTACACATATCTTCCATTTATTTAAGATAGGAAAGAGGAACACCTTATATCAGAAAGTATATTGGCAACGCTTTTGATTGTAAAACATAGTTTTAAATGGAGATCTATTCATGAGAACAAAAAGAGGGGCAACTGAGAAGAGGTAGAACGATTTGGCTGAAAAACAGGGGCTGTCTCCCCAAAAAGGGCAGTTGGGAGGTATGGATGCCATGGAAAGACCAGGAACACAGTGTAAGAGAGGAGAGACTGCACAGTGGGAACTATGTTATGGGTATGTGAAGATATATGTAATGGGACAACTGATGTTCAATATATTTATTCATCCTGAATAATATTAATAATATATATATATATATATATATATATATATATATATATATATATCATGTGTGTATATATACTCACTCTTCAGTAATATACACATAGAAATATGTTTGATATAGATCATAGGTAAAGAGTTCTACCACTGAAATAAGCTAAGCATTGCACAGTAACAAACTACATTTCTCAATTTGAGAAATACAATCATAAACAGAGAAGAAGACAATTACTTGACTGCAGGAGTCATCTGGATCCTTACATGACACAGAAATTGGGCATATGTTGTAACTCTTTAATAATAAATGACAGCGTAAAGGGAAATGAAGTAAGGGTGTATAGCACCACCTAGAGATCACTGTCCAATGCACATTTCTAAATTATTACAAGGCACACAGGGATTGATTCACTAAAACTGAAGAGTGCAAAATCTGGTAGAGCTGTGTAGGGTAGCCAATCCAGCTTCTAACTTCAGCTGGTTCAATTAAGCTTTGACCAAAAAATGCTGGAAGCTGATTGGTTTCTATGCAGAACTACACCAGACTTTGCACTCTCAAGTTTTAGTAACTCAACTCCTGTCTGTTCTGAAGATAAAATAGCAAAAAGTTATTAAAAGCAAAACTCTATATAAACACCTGGACTGCCAACCTAACAAATTATTATTTTTTTCTAAAATTAGACTGCATGGGGGCCCTCATCTCTGTATTAGTCAAATGCATGCAGAAGAATTTAAAAATTAGGGACGTGCAGTCTTTCCTCCTATCCAGTATATCATAGTGGAATGAGTCAGAACCAAGAACAAATAAAGCTTTTATCCCACAATGCAATAGATTTTTCTCCTGTTCTGCTATATGTGAGTTTTTTTTTTTTTAATTAGTCACTGGAGCAGACAACTACAAACACAACACATTTTAGGTTGTCAGCTCTTCTTGAACCACATAGTAACTGCTCGCTCATTGAAACAAAGACAATTTATTGGTAAGATTTTGTCGACTGTGGCTGATTTAGGTAAGTCCTACAGTAGGAATCTGAAATATTTTCATAGTGAAATACAGACAGTTTATTTTTCAGATTTTGGATTATGAGACTATGTGATACCAGTGGCATTGCTTGACATACTTGGGCCTCTATTGCATAATATTGTTTGCTTGAACCTTCTACATGCAGTAAAGATATTCTTGGATGATAAATGTTTGTTGGGTTCATCTATCTCATGAAGATTGTACTTGCTGATTGTCTCTGCTCCATTCAGGCCTGCCATGGCCTCTTCACTTCTTCAGTTGAACGATGCTGGGCAGGACGTGGTTGACAGGGCCACCCACTAAGCAAATTTCAGACAGTTCATCAGGAACCAGACAAAATTTGCCTAGTGTATGGCTAGCTTAAGACAAGTCCCCAAACCTACGCCTTCACAACACCCTGGGCAGTAAACAACATGAAAATAGTTTATCCCAGGCAGGTACATAGAAACACAGCATAATCTGGCTAAGGCATGGCATGCATGGTCCCCAATGAGCACCATACATAATTAGGCTAGTGAAGAATATACTCCATGAACATAGTCACATCCTAAAATTTCCAGCCATGTGCAGTCCCACCAAAAGGCAGCCAACCCTGTCCCCCTACCTACTTTAGGGACTGAGGTATAACTCAACAGGAAACAAACCTGGGGCCCATTAAAGTACAGGAGAAATATGGAACATATTGTAAATTGCAATTATTCAAGTAAACCTTAGACAGCCAACAGCTTCACACCTTATCAAACTTACCAACCGATGTTCAAAAGTAAACTTGTCAAATTGTAGGGCGGAATTGACTAGTCTTTCCCAGAAGGCACGTTTGGGTGCACCCGATTACTTCCAATTCAGAATAATAGCCTTTTTTATGCATAAAAATAAAAGAATGCTTGGAAGATTCCCGAGTCCCACTATCAGAGCAATCCTCCGCAGCAACCCCAACCGGCAAACAGAGCCTTGTTTAACAATGTGATCTCATTTATGAACTGGGCAGCTTAGTGTAGAGATGTTGTATTATAGAACAATTTTGAAAGTTATGGATGAACACCAACATTCATATGAAACTTACAGGTAATACCCATAAGTTTGGCGGGAGTAAAGTAGATTCTATGTAAGAATTTGTACTGATTGCGACAGTCTCTTGCAGAGACTAAATAGGTAAAAGGATAGTCCCACATATTAATGCAATCCTTGCCCTGCATATCTGAAACACCCCCAAGCCACTTTTCTCCACACTTCAACACAGGATGGGGTGGATGGGCAAAAAGTTATTTGTAGATTCTGTATAGGGGTTTTCCCAGGGCAACATCTACAAGTAGCACCCAGGGGGTTGAACAAAAAAAAACTGACCCAATTCCCCTATTCACTCATTAATTCTATTCTGACAGTGGGGAGACTTCCCCACCATCAGAATACACAAATCTGCTCTGCATTGTTTAACGCTGCACTGTATAGCCTGCAGCGCTGATCGAGCAGTGAAAATCCTGCATGGCGGTTGAACAGAAGTTGATCGGTGTCCATACAAGGATCTAAATTTGGCTGCTCCCTACTGAACCTGACAAATTTAGATCTATGTATGGGCAGATTTATAGGACTTAGTCTCCAGGCCAAGTGAGCCTGGAGAATCTGCAAATTCCTAAATAGGAGGGAATTTGGTAAATTAGACTGCTCCTTCATTTCATCAAACGTTAATAGGATGTTAGCCTGCACTATGTCATCCAAAGTTTTTATACTTCTAGTAGTCCCAATGGCTGTATCTGGGATTTCAAAAAAGTACTGTAAATAAGGCGTGTGCCACAGTGGAGTATGAGGGGAAGATTTAGGCATTGACAGCTGAGGAACTGTTAGATTTGTTGCCATACACAGAGTGTGGCTCTCATGGACATTGTGAAAGTCTACAGGGCCAAGGATCTTCTGTAGAGCAGGTAAATCAAGGCCTCATCATCCTGAGGCAACCATCCATGAGCAAACATCATCTAACCTGCTAAGTATTATTGTGAAGGTCAGGAATGGCCAAACCCCCCTGCAGCTAGGGCTCCTGTAGGGTGCACAGATTCAATCTGGGGTGGAAGGCCTACAGATAAGAGGTAAATAATTGGTTAATTTTCATGAAGTATGACTTCAATAATCTCATTGGAGCATCCCTAAGTAGAGAAACACCAGCAAGATTTTCAGATTTACAATATATTACTAACCAAGTTTAAGAGCAGGAATTTCTGAGCTGCAATGTTTTGCTTAAACAAAGTGAGAAATTGGTAAGATTGAGAGAAGTAAAGACATGCTTTGGCTGAAATCTTGACTCCCAGATAAAGTATCTGCATGACCCACTGGAGTGACTGTTTAGTCAGCCACAATGTGTATTGTATTGCATTTGCATGTATGACATGTTCCTAAACATCAGGTCTATACGAAATGAGAATGTATGTATGAGAATGTATGTGTATGTAATGTTTTCACCTTCACACCTCTATACATAGGAATAGGATAGCATTTGCTCAAAGTAAAAAATCAGATGAAGGGGGTCTGAGCGGATTGGAGAAAGAGAAAGTTAGTTAGAGAAATCACCAGCCAACACCATCGGGTGGGGTGGGGAAGGGGTATCAGCAATTTTTAATTTTGCTTCGACCACCTCCCGACTGCTTGATCTGCAAATTGATTTTAATCAACATTTGGAATTATCTGAGCTCCATACAGTTATCACCTGACTGTACCCACAACTTGCTCCACAGAGGTATCAAATTCCAGCATACGAAAGTATAGAGTCCCTTTTTGCACCACCCTCTTATCCCTAAAGGTATAGAAATACATTGTACCTTGATCAAACATTTTCCTCTCTTAACCTTTATTACTTCATTTTGTCTCCATCTGGAAAATAGAAAAATGCTATTTTTTTTTTCTTTTGGTGTGTGAGACAGAGTGCTAAACATCTGCCATGGGCTGAATTCCTGCTGGTGGAATTGATTGCATGTTTCAGGTTAATGTTTGCTTTTTTTCATCCATGTTTCATCACTTCATGGGCATGCAAAGTGATCGTGGAAACATATGGTCACCCAAAGCAGACAAGTAGAGGTTTCCAACCTTTCTATAGCTGATTAACACATCACTGCAAATGTTCCATTACAGAGTTTCCATGATCCAATTTTTGTTTTCAGGATTTCATACAGTTTATTGCACCTATTCTTTTTTACTGGAAAGTGAATCCTTTCTGTGTACACCTGATCTTGTTTCTTAGCATTTCCTAAGAAACAGGAATAACATACCTGTGTGTTACCACTAGACTGGACACATTTTTTAATACCTCGGATCCTAAAAAATTACAGTATCTTAAAAAAAAATGTATGCTTTCTTCTTTTTTTTTTTTTCTTTTAGACATTTAATGTCTACTCCTGTTGCCCAGCAAGTTCATTATTCTGATATATTCCCCAACAGCTTATTTATTAAATACTTATCACATCCCCTTGAGGGGGCTGTTAAGTTAGCCTACACTCTAATTATCAATGGTGGTGGGTCTGAGACCCCAGTAGTTATCCTTTTGGTCCACCACTATTTCAGGTTCCTCATTCATCTTGGCCCTTGGGCCATGTCAGGAAACACTCATTCACTCATCTTTGAGAGGCTTCTCTGTCTAGAGCAGTTCCACGCCTAGTCCACAGGAGGCCCCACTGAACAACAGAGGCCCACGAGACATAGGGATTGATTTACTAAAGGCAAATAGATTGTGCACTTTGCAAAGGGCAGTTGCACTCTGCAAAAGCAGTTTCTCCAGAGCTTAGTAAATAAGCAGAAGCTCTGCTGACTTCCATCATCCAACCATAAGCAAGCAAAAATGCTGTTTTTTTTAAATTTTCTTTGAATATGATTGGGTACTTTTTGCAAAGCAAAGCCTTTCCTCATTTACTAAGCTCTGGGGCAATTGCACTTTGCAAAGTGCACAGTCTTTTTTCATTTAGTAAATCAATCCCATAGAGACCCAGGTTATGGAGCATGTGCAACTAGAAGAACCTTTCCAAAAAGTCCGTTATACTGTATATCACAAGTCCAAAGAAATGGTACGTAAAGCCAAAGAAATGGTAATAGCACAAAAGCACTCTTAGAACATTCTCAGAAACATTAAAGTGGATGTAAACCCGTTTTTTTTGTACAGTATAGGATTTCATGTCATCTGTGCCCAGTCTTGCCACGAAGAGTTAATCCAGCTCTGAGCAGCCCTCTTATCTTTTTTTCAGAGAGATAAAAATGGACAGACAGAGAAATAGGAGTCTCCCCCTTGCTGTGAGTTACAGGTGATATACATATCTCATGCACTAGCTTGAGAGAGACATTCTATGTACTTAAGATCCCCTCCTCCTTTTCTTCTCCAGCTCTCCCAGGATTGGCTGCTCCACACCTCAGCATGATTGGGCATGCTGAACTCATGTGGTGACTTTTCTGGGCTTTGACTGGATGTTAGTGATCATAGTAGAAGTTCAGTGAAAGAAATACACAACAGACCCACCCACAGAATATGCAGTTTTTCGGGTCTCATAACAGACAGAGGGGAGACATTTGACAGGTAAGGATACATGCAGCAAGCATGTATATCCATAAAGATAACCACTCTGGCAGTAGTTTAGAAAGGATGAGAGTGGGTTTACATCCACTTTAATCTTCTTGGTGCTGGCAATGCACGGGGAAAGGTGGCCATACTCACAAATCACAGTTCCTATAAGATAAAGGTAACCAAAGTCATATCACTGCTTTTTTTATTCAATCGGATCCCAGAGGGTCCCTAAGGATAAGGAGTTTTAGAATGCATTTCTCTACATCATCTTGCCTCTTCTTCATCTGTTGTTCCAAGGACCCCCTATCACGGTTCCTTTTATCTCCTCCTAGGGAGCCTGGTTGAAAGAAATAAAGGCTACCAAACAACCTATGAGCATGACTACTCATAAAAGGAACCTATCATGGTTGCACAATAGCAAAACTATAGTGAACAGTGACATCCAGGTGTAAAAGACATCTCACTAGATGTTTATATTAGCATCCTAACACACTGTTACATACTAGCTTGTGATTTGTCATGATTCCTGCTCTCACATAATTTATGGATAACTAAAGATGAACTGAATATCTACAGGGATGTTGATAAAACTTTTTTTGCATCAGTTTTATTCACCCTTTTTCCCAGTAAACCTAAAATAATAAAAAAGTCATCATTGAACCTTTTTCTGTTGGAGGCAATATACTATCTGTAATATATTCAAGCCATCAAGAACTTTCAGAGAAAGAGGAAATGGCTACAGGTTAGTTGAGCTATACACAGTCATGTGACTTGGCTTAATACAGTACCTTGAAAACGTATTCACACCCCTTGAAATTTTCCACATTTTGTCATGTTACAACCAAAAACGTAAATGTATTTTATTGGTATTTTATGTGATAGACCAACACAAAGTGGAACATAATTGTGTGAAGGAAAATGATAAATGGTTTTCAAAATGTTTTACAAATAAATATCTGAAAAGTGTGGCGTGCATTTGTATTCACCCCCCTTTATTCTGATACTCCTAACTAAAATCTAGTGGAACCAATCGCCATCAGAAGTCACCTAATTAGTAAATAGAGTCCACCTGTGTGTAATTTAATCTCAGTATAAATACAGCTGTTCTGTGAAGCCCTCAGAGGTTTGTTAGAGAACCTTAGTGTAGAGCGTCTGTGAACGGCAATTTTCAAGTCTTGCCATAGATTCTCAATTGGATTTAAGTCTGGACTTTGATTGGGCCATTCTAACCGATGAATATGCTTTGATCTAAACCATTCCATTGTAACTCTGGCTGTATATTTAGGGTTGTTGTCCTGCTGGAAGGCGAACCTCCACCCTAGTCTCAAGTCTTTTGCAGACTCTTAAGCCGCGTACACACGAGCGGAATGTCCGACAGAAAAAGTCAGATGGAAGCTTTTCATCGTCTATTCCGATCGTGTGTAGACCTCATCTGACTTTTTTTTTCAAAAATTCTGACGGACCTAGAAATGAACATGTTCTAAATATTTCCGACGGAACCAATTCCTATCAGGAAAACCGATCGTCTGTATGCTGTTCTGATGGACCAAAAACGGCGCATGCTCTGAAGCAAGTATGAGACGGAAGCTATTGGCTATTGAACTTCCCTTTTCTAGTCCTGTCGTAAGTGTTGTACATCACCGCGTTCTTGACGGTCAGACTTTGGTCGGACTTTAGGTTGACCATGTGTAGGCAAGACCGCTTGAATGGAATTCCATCGGAGTTCCATTATAGAAACCTTCGGAGTTTATTCCGACGGCAAAACCGGTCGTGTGTACGCGGCATTACAGGTTTTCTGTATTTGGCTCCATCCATCTTCCCATCAACTCTGACCAGCTTCCGTGTCCCTGCTAAAGAAAAGCATCCCCACAACATGATGCTGCCATCACCATGTTTCACGGTGGGGACGGTGTGTTTAGGGTGATGTGCAGTGTTAGTTTTCCACCACACAGTGTTTTGCTTTTAGGCCAAAAAGTTTAATTTTGGTCTCATCTGACCAGAGCACATTCTTCTACATGTTTGCTGTGTCCCCCACATGGCTTTTCGCAAACTGCAATCAGGACTTCTTATGGCTTTCTTTCAACAATGGCTTTCTTCTTGCCACTCTTCCATAAAGGCCAGATTTGTGGAGTGCATAACTAATAGTTGTCCTGTGACAGATTCTCCCACCTGAGCTGTGGATCTCTGCAGCTCCTCCAGAGTTACCATGGGCCTCTTGGCTGCTTCTCTGATGAATGCTCTCCTTGTCCAGCCTCTCAGTTTAGGTGAATGGCCATGTCTTGGTAGGTTTGCAGTTGTGCCATACTCTTTCCGTTTTCAGATGATGGATTGAACAGTGCTCCGTGAGATGTTCAAAGCCTGGGATATTTTTTTATTACCTAACCCTGCTTTAAACTTCTCCACAACTTTATCCCTGACCTGTCTGGTGTGTTCCTTGGCCTTCATGATGCTGTTTGTTCACTAAGGTTCTCTAACAAACTTTTGAGGGCTTCACAGAATATCTGTATTTATACTGAGATTAAATTACACACAGGTGGACGCTATTTACTAATTAGGTGACTTCTGAAGGCAATTGGTTCCACTAGATTTTAGTTAGGGGTATCAGAGTAAAGGGGGCTGAATACAAATGCACGCCACACTTTTCAGATATTTATTTGTAAGACATTTTGAAAACCATTTATCATTTTCCTTCCACTTCACAATTATGTGCCGCTTTGTGTTGGTCTATCACACAAAATCCCAATAAAATACATTTAAGTTTTTTGGTTGTAACATGACAAAATGTGGAAAATTTCAAGGGGTATAAATACTTTTTCAAGGCACTGTAGCTGCATCACTGTTCTTGATTTCCTCACGCATGTTAACATGTGACCACACAAAGCAGAAACAAAGTGAGCCATGTCATCCCTCTTGCTATTCCCCCTAACAGTACCAGTTCATAGAGTGCTGTAAGCAATTTATTGCCCCCTCTCTCCTTATACAGTACTGTAGTAGAGTTGCCGTTCGTGTTTGGATAAATGTGAAATACTCCCTGAATATCACATATTAAATTCAGCAGGATGTTCATATAATGCCCTGGACCTCTGCAGCAGCCAATCAGCGACTGGGGATAAACAGGAACATGGGATCCTATATAGTGAAAAACATGGACTCATGTTTATGGCATTGCCTACTGGGCAATTATGATCACCTTGTATATGCCCTTACCAGGGTCTTTAACTACCAGGTATTCTGCAGCTACAGTTCCTGTTTTTGGGATATTTTTCGTGCATTTGGAGGGGGAAGGGGAATGAAGTATTTCAACTCCTGTGTGGGGCATATTGCAGAATATTATATTAGAATATTAGAACTTAGCACCGGCACGACCTATCAGGCAGGGGCTAGTATTGTATAACTGTGTTTTAAACCTTATTGCTCATTGCTTAGTGCTGTGGGGCCTATTCAACTACATTTGCAATTGCAGAGTTTTAGACCAAGCATTGAGCATTAGTGTTCCTTATCGGCATAGTAAAGCCATAAACTTTTTTTTTACGGTTCATAATCATTGCTTTGTGCAGTGGGGGGGTTTTACTACTACATTTGCAGAAAATTTGACCAAGTGTTCAGCACCAGTGCTGCATGGTCAGCACAGTATAGCCATGTTATAAACTACTGTAATTGTAATTGCTGTGCGCTCTGGGGCTTATCCTGCCACATTTATACCACAGGCAGGAAGCTGGACTGCTAAATTTTACAGAGTTGAGCTGGCTATAGATGGATTCATCCGGTTCAGCAATTCCCCCTCCCCACTGTCTTGGCATAACCATTGGCTGTAGTGCTACAAGGGGATTTTAGATTTTTTCTGGGGGGGGTTGTTTATATGTTTTAGCTCTTTAAAATGATATATTTTCTAAAAAAGCACTTCCGTATTTTCTTCACAGTGTATATTACAGTTCCATCGTAAATTATATATATATCATAGCGGAATTTAGTCTACAAAGCTAACGTTTATTCAACATTAGAAGAAACATTTTCTAGGTAGTACCCACATAAATAATGTATTGTTTCCTTTACTGTTGTAAGCCTTGGTTGTTTTAATTAGTCACTTGCCAGTTGTTGCTCCAGGCGAGGAGTTCCTGTCCTTTCATGCAGGGTGCTGGCAGCCTATTCCATCATTAAGCAGTTGATGATTTTGATTGATCAATGCGTAATGGCGTCACGCTTTATAAGGGAATTTTCAAGCTGTGCTGCTCATCACAGAAAAGGGCAGACTTAATTGAATTTTTACTGTACAAAGTGTCAACTGCAGACTTTTTTTTAGGCCTTCTAAAACTGTTATCAAACATCACCAAGATTATTCCTATATTTCAGCCAACATTTCAGCTGTTCGTCACACTGGTGAACAGATAAAGTAGCATATTATCAGTAGTTAAGGGTTCATATCCTGCGTTTGGATCACACATCAAAAGCAGACCAGTAAAATCCCATCCCATTGACTTAAATTGAGCAGTACACTTGGCTGAAGTAAGATTTGAAGTAATTTCCTTGCATTCACCAATCAGATTCCTTTTTTTGGGGCACATCTGATTGGTGGCTTTGAGGAATTAACTTTTTTTTGTACTCTAATGCCCCGTACACACGGTCGGATTTTCCGACGGAAAATGTGTGATAGGACCTTGTTGTCGGAAATTCCGACCGTGTGTAGGCTCCATCACTCATTTTCCATTGGATTTTCCGACACACAAAGTTTGAGAGCAGGCTATAAAATTTTCCGACAACAAAATCCGTTGTCGGAAATTCCGATCGTGTGTACACAAATCCGATGGACAAAGTGCCACGTATGCTCAGAATAAATAAAGAGATGAAAGCTATTGGCCACTGCCCCGTTTATAGTCCCGACGTAAGTGTTTTACGTCACCACGTTCAGAATGATTGGACTTTCCGACAACTTTGTGTGACCGTGTGTATGCAAGACAAGTTTGAGCCAACATCCGTCGGAAAAAATCCTAGGATTTTGTTGACGGAATGTCCGAACAAAGTCCGACCGTGTGTACGGGGCATAATACAGTGGTTCTCAACCCTGTCCTCAAGTACCCCCAACAGGTCATGTTTTGGGAATTTCTCTAGTTCTAGCTAGAGATAGCTCTAGCTCTCTAGAAAAAATAGCTGTCCAAAATACCAAACCATTGACTCTGATTTCAAGAACCTGTGCAAGATAAAGGAAAACCTGCAAACATGGCCTGTTGAGGGTACTTAAGGACAGGGTTGAAAATCACTGCTCTAATGGGTCAGATTCAAACAGGGAGCTTTGAAAGACCTGCCAATGTACATTTAAAGTGGAATTCAAGACTAACACTTACTATTATTAAAAAACACTCTCTCCCCTCTCCTCCGATCCTGCCTACCCTGTGTAAAAGAGATCTGCATCCCAAACAATAAGAGTAGTACGACTCAAATGCCCCATAGACCTGTATCAGTTGGATTAGCACATGGATAAACTGGTGCATGATGGTTAGAATCAGCATGCCAAGCTCTGGTAAACTTCAACAAAATGGTGCCTGTCCACACACAGACACCAGCTCCCCGTAGCATAAATGTAAATTAAATGGGTAAAAGATGGCTTTAACTCATGATCTCTACCTGTAGGAAAACTCCTCAGACACATTTTGCCCTTTCCGGGGCTTAATCATGGAGGCAAATCTTGCTTCTACGATTAAGCCCCAGGAGGGGCAAAACATTTCTGAAGAGTTCTACTAAAGGTAGAGAGCATGACCTGAAGACATCCTTTACCCATTTCATTTGCTTTTATGCTACAGGAAGCGGATATCTGTTAAAAAAGATCTGTATACTTACCATTTTTTGTCCCGTCTGGTTACATGATCCTGTAGCTCTGGCTCCCCTGTGTCACGGAGCACTTGACAACAGCTAGGATTTCAGTGAGCCATAACGTCACCCATAGGTTGCCATGTTGTTGGCGCTCCCTCCTACCCTCTGCAGCCACCCTATGTCATTGACATAGGGAAGCTAAAGCTGCAAGATCACTTGACTGGAATATAGTGGAGTAAAAAAAGATAAGTATACAGATTTTTTTTTACACATTGTAGGCAGGAGAGGCAGGAGATGAGGGGAGAGAACATTTTAATACTAAGTAGTGAAGCGAGGTCCGGGGGCCCCAAAGGCCTAATGATGACCTCAAGGGTTAGGGAGAGCTGACATCCTTCCTTGTAGAGTGGGTTACCAGGCATGGTGGGTGTGATGCAATAAGAATAATGGGTGCCAGTCACTTTTTGAATGCAAACAAGAGATTTATTGTCTCTTAACAGAGAGAGAGGGTTAGGGCCAGGACACCCTTAAGTAGATGCAATGCTAATTGGCAAACTCAGAGAATTCTATAGGTAGACAGCTATACAGTGGAAGGCCTCCAGCTGGATAACACTTCTGTATAGGTAGGACCGCTGTCTCCTATGGCAACTAATCTTGTAACAGTCACTAACGGTAGTTGTACATAACTCTTGGCAACACAGAACAGTCCTTTTACTTATCTCACAGTATCCCACCATTGATCTTCACTCACTGAGCTCCCAGTCTCTCACTAGACCTCCAGATCACAGTTGTCACTGGATCCTCTGAGCTCTTCAAAAGCTATCCTGCTGTATACTCTTCAAGCGTCACCCCCGCTAACCTGCTAGGTCCCTGGCTTGGCACTCGCTGATGCTTTCCCACATCTTCAACATCCCCGGCTGGTGAGAAGACTGCTCAGGTACTTGCTTCAGCTTACTCACAGTAGTCTCCGGTAATAAGGTTGATGGTCTGATGGTTAGTGGCGAAAGCTTCCCCTCTACCTCCTACCACAACTGGTTCCCCGTCCTGCTGAACCTTCTCAACTCGGTTGAACTCCAATCCTGCAGTTCCAACCCTATGCTGCTTCTCCTGCTCCTGGATAGGCCTCAGGCAGCCTAGCAGCCAGGTGTCCCTGGGATAGGCTTCAGGCTTACGGCCTAGCAGCCCGCGGGAGACATAACACATGTCCACCCATTCATGATCTGTCCTTGCTATGCCCTTGTTTTATCTAATGTCACCAACTACAATGCCACCTAGTGACAGAAGAGAGAAGGGCAGCAACCCTGCCTAAACACCAGGGTGCTACAGTAGTGTTAGGCTTGAATTCCACTTTTCTTTGATTTTTAACCCATTTTTATTCATCAAGTAAGTATGTTAACAGGAGATCTTCCCAGAACAACACAAAATATTTTCATTCCTCCTGGCTATTTATTGCACAGCTCTGTCTGTCTCTTCATCAGGACAAAACTGCCTCTTCATCAAGACAAAACTGCCTTAGTCCCATTCTATATGAATAGGTTGGCCTAGTTCTCTCAGTCTCTAGACTGGACCTTTCAGTCTGCTCAGACACAGACTAATGCTTATTCAAATCAGACTTATTGGTCTGTTCATGCAGAGGGGTTGATTTACTAAAGGCAAAGAGACTATGCACTTTTCAAATTGTAGTTGCCCTCTTCAAGTGCAGTAGTTGCTCCAGAGATTAATACATGAGGTAAAGATTCACTGTGCAAAGAATACCCAATCATATGCATGGAATTTTTTTTTAAAAAACTGAATTTTTGCTTCCACATGATTGGATGATGGAAATCAGCAGAGCTGCTCATTTATTAAGCTCTGTAGCAACTGAACTTGCTGAGTGCTTTGCAAAGTGCAGTCTATTTGCTTTTAGTAAATCAACCCCAGAGACTACTTCTGTCTCTCAAAAGTCTTCATCTATCTATCATTCACATCAGATGTCACTCTGGTTCAGGGGGCTGTCCATTTAGGCCAGACAGGCTTGGATATGCACCTCAAGATTGTCCCTAAAGCCTCATCTACATGGGCTTTCCAACCCGTACGCCTGTACAAGGGAGCCGTCTTCACTGATGCGGGATGCACAGGTGTTTCCTGTAGCAAGTGCAGGCAGCGCTTTCGAATGAATGACCTGCATGGATCTCCATAGCGCATCATTAGTGTCTACATCCATGAGGGTTGGAGGGCAGTTTGTTTGCATGCTGATCCATGCATTGGACCCTCACAGATGTACACTCCAGGATCCACGTGGGGATTAGTGTAGCCGACCGCCTGTCATTGTTTTTAACAGGCATCCTGTGCAGCTCAAGATGGCTTCTTCGCATGGGTGTATGGACTGGTATCTCCTTTAGTTTCAACAGCAGAGCCCTGATTGCCTCTATGCAGACTCTGCTCTTTGAGGACCACATTTCCTTTATCTTTCATATTTCCTTATCCTATCTTCCCACTCCTTCCTATCTTTCCTTATCCTTTATCAGGCACCCTTTCCTTGCCAGCAATGGGGTGGATTTACTAAAGACAAATAGACTTTGCACTCTACAAGTGCAGTTGTTCCAATCCAGAGCTTAGTAAATGGTAAAAAAAAAAACTGAATTTTTTGCTTGCACATGAATAAATGATGGAAGTCAGCAGAACTTCATCTCATTTACTAAGCTCTGGAGGAACTGCACTTGCAAAGTGCACAGTCTATTTGCCTTTAGTAAAGCCACCTCACTGTCTCTCCCAGTGTTGTTTACCACCTTTACAAAGTGACAGTCAGTGTTTTTCTGTCACAGTACAGATACTATAGGGTTGATTTACTAAAACTGGAGAGTGCAAAATCTAGTGCAGCTGTGCATGGTAACCAATCATCTTCCAGGTTTTATTGTCAAAACTTAATTAAACAAGCTGAAGTTGGAAGCTGATTGGCTACCATGCACAGTTGCATCAGATTGTGCACTCTCCTGTTTTAGTAAATCAACCCCTATGATACATCTGGCCCCCCAGCGTCTTCATGTATGGGCCCCTCTAGAACTGTTATTAGGTATAGGAATAGGGCAAGCGGTGTTCGGTAATCCTAATTGTAGGTCCCCCCTCTCACCTGGAGGGTAAATACATGTGTTTAGAATTCTTACTCCAGTATATATTCCACCCCATGAATTCCTGAGAAAACCCTCAACACACCTGTAATGAGTTAGAGGGCACTGAATATTTGCAAAGTGGTGTGTTTTCTGAAATCACTACTGGCATAAATCGGGTTCTAATCAGAAAAGACATTTGTGAGAGAATATTGACATAAAACACTGCTGGGAATTCACTGAACTATTCACCTAACACTTAGCACAATGTCTGCACAGCGCACTCGCTCTGCCATGACATCACATAACTCCCCGCTCAACATGTGTTTCTGAGCGTTCTAGTGAAGACTTTTTCAGTTTTCACACATTCAGGTGTTTCAGCCCAGAATGTTCACGTTTACCCTTCTTTTTAACCATTTTATAAAAGAAAAGGGCCAATAAAGGTTTGAAATGCCCAGTTTGCCTGTTTGTTCTCACATTTCACAAGTAAACCACTAACCAGGATATAAACACACGGGTTTCAGTTTTTTTCATTCAACTAGCAGGTTGAACAAAATAAACTGACACAAGCAATGTGGATGCAGGGATCTCCCCTCTTGCACTATTGTATCCTGACAGCGGGGGGCTCCCCCCTCACCGGAATACACAGATCAGCGCTGCAATCATTGGCTGCAAGAGCTGATTGAATGCTGATTTTCCAGTATGACTGTCATTAGACTACCATTTTCTGAACAGAAAGCAATACACACGGACTGAAAGTCGTCCAGTTCCTGCTGAACTGGTACATGTGTGCCCAGCTTAAGAGGTCCTTATTGAGGGTCAGATTTACCAGTGCTATTCATTGATTCGGCATGTTCACATTCAACTTTTTTCAACTTATTTCTTAGTAATTTTTTCCTTTTTACTGATATTGGCCAAACATAGAAACTATACAGCCCTACAGCAGTTATCCTTATGATCACTTAGAATACTATCATCTTCTTCTGTATAAGTTGGAAAATTTTGTTGTGGTTTACATGTTTAACCAAAATAAAGGACACTTTTAAGCTACTTTCAAACTGAGGCACTTTACAGGCGCTACATCGCTAAAAATAGCGCCTGCATAGCATCTGTAAAGAGCCTCTCCTGTCTCTGCAGTGTGAAAACCCGAGGGCTTCACACTGGAGCGATGTGCTTGTAGGACGGTAAAAAAAGTCCTGCAAGCCGCAATCTTTGCAGCACTGTAGGAGCGGTGTATACACCGCTCCTAAAGCGCCCCTGCCCATTGAAAACAATGGGGCAGCGCCGACAAACCGCCGGTAAAGCGCCGGCAAAGCGACGCTGCAGCGGCACTTTGCAGGTGGTTGTAACCCTGTCGTTTTAGCGGCCCTATTCAGCCGCTAGCAGGGAAGTCTTAACCCCCGCTAGCGGCTGAATAGCGCCGCTAAAATGACAGTAGAGCAGAGCTAAAAATAGCGCCGCTTTAAAGCCGATGCCCGCCTGCCTAAGTGTGAAAGTAGCCTTAGGCTACTTTCACACTGAGGCGTTGCAAAACCGCGGTAAAAATGCTGAGCGTTATTACCGTGTTTTTGCCACGTTTTTGCTGCGTTTTTACTGCGTTATCGGTTAAAATAGCGCTAACGCCCATGCGTTTTAATCGCGTTTTTATATCTTTTTTTAAGCGTCAGCGTCAGCAAACTTGACCATGTGACCATGTGACCATGCAGTCATGTGACCTTCCCCACAGTTTCTGGGTGGTTTTAAAGCGTTTTTACCGCGGTATTACCGCGTTTTTACAGCGTTTTCCATTCATTTCAATTGGAATAGACGTTTTTACAGCGCTATTTTATGCGCCCCAAAGATGCTCCAAAAAAGCTGTTTGCAGGATTTTTTCCAACGCACAGCCAGGTTACACTGAGATACATGGGAGCATTTTTCATGCGGTATTTAGGCGGTAATTTTAGCGCTAAAACGCCTGAAAACCGCCTCAGTGTGAAAGGGGCCTTACTCTCAATCATTGAAGGCCATTTCACCTTCTTTCTGTCACCCTTTAGATTGCGGCTTTATGGAAATAGCTGAGAAAACAGTAAGGGCCTATTAACATATGACAACGCTGTGTGCTGAAATGCATGCATTTTTGTGCACTTCCATGCATTGCATTTTAGTGGGTTATGCAGCCCATTAAGAAGGAAAGAGATAAAATGCTCAGAAACCCACACATCATTGGAGCAGGCTACATTTTTCCACAGCATACAGGACAGTGCAGGATGGGCTTTGCTGTGGTGTGTTGCAGCGCAAATGCGTTTTCAGGGTGCATTAGGGTGACATTCACAATGAAACTTTTAATGCTGTTACAAGTAATAGACTCAAAAAATCCTCAAAATGGCTCTTGTTCGTGGGCCATAGAGACTTATCCTCCACCCTCCATAGCAAGGGGCAGGGCTATGTGGAGTGAAACCTCCAGCATAGCCTCTGGGGTTCTGCTGTGGAGGACCCACTCAATGTTAGTAAGGTGCAATGTCCTCGTTGCTGAGCAACAACCATCCATCCACACTACAATCTTTGACAGTTCCCTTCTAGCATGTCCCTTTCATTTCCCTTTTTTCTATTTTCTCTGGATGCTTCCCCTCCTAGTCCACACTTTGTTCTCTGATAGCTCTATATTCAAAGGTATGTGCAGCCTATGGCATTAGGGTGTGCACCCCAAAGCTCAAAAACAGAGCAACTCTACATAGATGTATTGCACACACACACTGTATCTTTATAAAAATCATGCATTTTAATAAAATATAGTGTGTATGTGGAATACATCTATGTAGCACCTGAAAAGTCCCAGTATATTTCTAACCTATGGAAAGATTTGACCACAAACAGCAGGTGATGTAATGCAGCCCAAAGCAGCCCAAAGTAAAAAAAAAGTCCACCCTTGCAGTGCTGGGGGAAAACTTGTACTTGTCCCAGCCAGCTGCAGTGCTCTCCTCCCTCCACCCAGAACTCAGCATTATTATATACCAGTGATGGCGAACCTTGGCACCCCAGATGTTTTGGAACTACATTTCCCATGATGCTCATGCACTCTGCAGTGTAATGGAGCATCATGGGAAATGTAGTTCCAAAACATCTGGGGTGCCAAGGTTCTCCATCACTGTTATTTACCATCCAGGGACATTAACCCTGTATGGTATGATGAGGCTGGAATGTGACCACAGCCACTCACAATTCATCCAGGAGCTCCACAGGACCAATCACAGCACTGGGAGAGCCTAGTGGAGCAAGAAATAAGGTAAAGCTGGGTACACACAGATCACAATTCTTTCGGTTTAGCAGGGACCAGCTGAATTTTGATCTATGTGTGGCCTTGCCTGTTAGAAGCCACCCCATCATATCAGCTTCTGTAGAATGGGACTGCTGGAAAACCTTTTTCAACCAGCGACTTGCAGCCAATCAGCTGCAGCGTTGATCAATGTATTCTGACAGAGAGTCCCCACTGTCAGAAATCTCCGTAAAGGGGATTTATGCATCTTCCTCTCTTGTGTGGATGGATGAATCTGTTAGGCTGGGTTTGCACTGCTGTGCGGAGCAGCTCACAGCAGGGGGTCCGGTTCATCCCTGTTCTCAGTTTCAGGTCTGATTTCGGTCTTAAATTGTGGCTGAATTTGGACCAAAAACCAGGGTTGCCAACCTCCGCAGCATTTTTTACTGACAAAACATGGCAAATTTACTGGCAAAACACATTTTTTACTGGCAACCTGAGAAATTACAGAACTACTATTTTTTTTTTTACAGATTTTTTTTTTTTTTTGTGCAAATACCATGCTAATTACACTAAAATCGTTCGTTCTGTTCTCTTACAATCATTTTTTTGTGCTTATTTTGTGATATTTTCACATGAACTGGCGTAATCAGCTCTTGAAAGCTGTGTACTATTGTTCAGATTATCAGACGGTCGCTCCAAATGCCCTTGTTTTCATCCAATGTTCTGATCATGTGTACTAAGCATTAATGAGCATTTAACCCATGCACAACCCGGGGGGGGGCGCAGTTTGGCATGTTCGCCCTGGGCACTGAATGACCTTGTCCTGGCACTGGCGCCCGGGCCCCCCTTTTTGAACCGATAGGGCCCAGGCCCCCCCCCCCGGTATAGGAGGGCCAGCTGTATTGCCTTATTGGAGCCCTGGTGATAAGGGTGTGCCTAGGCACATCCAGCACACCCCCTGTTCATGTCTATGTCTAGATGAATATATACTATATTTTCTTGCAGCTTTCATCAGTACAGTCCTCACGCTGTGTTCTCCATCCATCTGTTCAAAGGTATCCGCCCCCTCTCCAAGCATAGGCTCCTCCCACTCAGCTCATGTTACAGGAGAGTTCTGTCATGAAAGGGACCCGCCCCCTCTACACAGAGAGGGTGGTTCCTGAGTCAGGATTGGCCATTTCCAATTTACCTCAGGAAGAGAAGAGACATAAAATGGAGCCTATCGCTCACAGAGTGGCAGGCCCAAGAAATCTCATTTTACATGTATTAGTATTAGCCTGTATAATGTTTGCTTTATTTGGAATTTATTCACACAAAAAAGCAAGGTTAGCTGAAGTGACCCAGCAAAAAACAAAAATGAAAGAAACATTGGAGGAAATCCGCAAACTTTTGATCGTCTTGGAGGACCAAGTGGATGAAGTCACCACAGAACTCACCAGAGACAAGACCATCAATGAAGTGAGTCAAAAGCTTTTTAATGTTTTATTTCCAGTGTTAATTTAGTCGATTAACCACTTCCGGTCCGCCGCACGCCGATGTACGTCCAAACTTTGCCGGTGGATATCGTCGTTATGGCAGCAGCTGCCATAACCCCGGTTTCCCCGTTTTCGTGCGGCGGCCGGCTTTCAGATAAAAGTGGTCCCTGCGGCGGATTCGCAGCGAGATCACTTTTATCGGTGGCGGGAGAGGGCCCCCCCCTCCCGCCGCGATCTGATGCCCTCCGCCGCTTACCGGAGCCGTCGGTAGCGGCGGAGGCGATCGCGTCTGTCCTATAGCTGTACCTGGAGACGAGTGAGGCTAAGATGGCGCCCACTCGTCTCCATGACACTGCTGGGCGGAAGCGACCGCAAAACGTCACTTCCGTCCACACCTCTTAAAGGTACATTTTTTTCAATGTCATTTTTTTAAATGACTTTTTTTTTTTTTTTTATTGCATTTTAGTGTAAATATGAGATCTGAGGTCTTTTTGACCCCAGATCTCAAATTTAAGAGGACCTGTCATGCTTTTTTCTATTACAAGGGATCTTTACATTCCTTGTAATAGGAATAAAAGTGACACACTTTTTTTTTTTTTTAAAACAGTGTAAAAATAAATAAAATAAATAATAAAAATAATAAAAAAAAAAAAAAAAAAAACCCCGTCCCGGCGAGCTCGCGCGCAGAAGCGAACGCATACGCGAGTAGCGCTCGCATATGAAAACGGTGGTCAAACCACACATGTGAGGTATCGCTGCGACCGGTAGAGCGAGAGCAATAATTCTAGCCCTAGGCCTCCTCTGTAGCGCAAAATATGCAACCTGTAGAATTTTTTAAACGTTGCCTATGGAGATTTTTTGAGAGTAAAAGTTTGACGCCATTCCACGAGCGGGCGCAATTTTGAAGCGTGACATGTTGGGTATCAATTTACTTGGCGTAACATTATATTTCACAATATAAAAAAGAACTGGGCTAACTTTACTGTTGTCTTATTTTTTTATTCAAAAAAGTGAATTTTTTCCCAAAAAAGTGAGCTTATAAGACTGCTGCGCAAATACGGTGCAAACAAAAGTATTGCAACGACCGCCATTTTATTCTCTAGAGTGTTAGAAAAAAAAAACATATATAATGTTTGGGGGTCTTAAGTAATTTTCTAGCAATAAAACCTGTTTTAAACATGTAAACACCTAAAATCCAAAACGAGGCTGGTCCTTAAGTGGTTAAAACATTTTAGTCGACTAAATGAATACTATTTTAGTCAACTAAAATACAACTAAAAAAATTGAGATGACTAAAATACGACTAAAACTAAAAGCTATTTTAGTCAAAAGATATGACTATGACTAAAACTAAATTGCAATTACTGAAATGTACTGGAGATTTAGTCGACTGAGGCTGGGTTCACACTGGTCCGACAAACGCTCCGACATTGGGAGCTCATGTCGCATTACGTGTGAAATCCAATGTTTCCCTATGGGAGCCGTCCTAACTGATCCGACACAAGTCGTTCCGACTTTAGAAATGCTCCCTGTACTGCTTTGATCCGACTTTGATCCTACTTCAGCCTATTGACTATCATTGAAGTCGGATCAAAGTCGGATCGCCGTCTCGCATGATCCGACTTCGGCAAGCGACTTGTGCTCAGATGATCTTGAGGGGGAACTCCGCGCCAAATTTTAAATAAAAAACCGGCATGGGTTCCCCCCCAAGAGCATACCAGGCCCTTAGGTCTGGTATGGACCTTAAGGGGAACCCCCTACGTCGAAAAAACGGCGTGGGGGTCCCCCCCAATCCATACCAGAACCTTATCCGAGCACGCAGCCCGGCCGGACAGGAATGGGGGTGGGGACGAGCGAGCGCCCCCCCACTCCTGAACCGTACCAGGCCGCATGCCCTCAACATGGGGGGGTTGGTGCCTTGGGGGAGAGGGGCGCGCTGCGGGCCCCCCCACCCCAAAGCACCTTGTCCCCATGTTGATGAGGACAAGGGCCTCTTCCCGACAACCCTGGCCGTTGGTTGTCGGGGTCTGCGGGCGGGGCGCTTATCGGAATCTGGGAGCCCCGTTTAATAAGGGGGCCCCCAGATCCCGGCCCCCCACCCTATGTGAATGAGTATGGGGTACATCGTACCCCTACCCATTCACCTAGGGAAAAAGTGTCAATTACAAAAAAAAAAAACACTACACAGATTTTTAAAGTAATTTATTAGACAGCTCCAGGGGTCTTCTTCCGACTTCGGGGGTCTCTCCGGTTCTTCTCCGCGCTCTCCGGGTCTTCTGCCGGGCTCCTCTGCTATCTTCTGCTCTTTTGCCGCTCTTTGGCTATAGCAGAGGAGCCCGGTCTGCTGCCTTCTTCTCTTCGGGGGTCCCTCCGGTTCTTCTCTGCGCTCTCCGGATCTTCTGCCGGGCTCCTCCGCTATTTTCTGCTCTTTTGCTAAAGCGGAGGAGCCCGGTCTTTAATCTTCTGCCTTCTGCCCTCTTCTCCTGATGTTGACACGACGCTCTCTGGGGCTAGAATGCACTCTGGGCGCTCCGCTCTGACTTATATAGGCGGTGACCCCGCCCCCTTATGCCGTCACAGTCCCTGGGTATGCTGGGACTGTGACGTTTTAGGGGGCGTGGTCATCACCCGATGACCACGCCCCCTTATTCCGTCACAGTCCCAGCATGCCCAGGGACTGTGACGGCATAAGGAGGCGGGGTCACCGCCTATATAAGTCAGAGCAGAGCGCACAGAGAGCATTCTAGCCGGAGAGAGCGTCGTGTCAACATTGGAAGAAGAGATGAAGAGAAGAAGCGGCGAGACAGCGGCGACAAGACAGCGGCAGCAGACCGGGCCCCTCGCTGGCAATAGAGCTGGAAGAAGATAGCGGCGGGGCCCGGGAGAAGAGGCGGAACACCGGGAGAAGTCGAAAGAAGACACCCCCTCCCCCCCGAAGTCGGAAGAAGATACCGGAGCTGCCCAATAAATTAATCTTGAAACCTGTGTAGTGTGTGTTTTTTTATTGACACTTTTCCCTAGGTGAATGGGTAGGGGTACTATGTACCCCATACTCATTCACATAGGGTGGGGGGGCCAGGATGGGCTCCCAGATTCCGATAAGCTCTCCGCCCGCAGACCCTGACAACCAACGGCCAGGGTTGTCGGGAAGAGGCCCTTGTCCTCATCAACATGGGGACAAGGTGCTTTGTGGGGGGGGCCGCAGCGCGCCCCCCTCTCCCCCAAGGCACCAACCCCCCATGTTGAGGGCATGCGGCCTGGTACGGTTCAGGAGGGGGGCGCTCGCTCGTCCCCACCCCCATTCCTGTCCGGCCGGGCTGCGTGCTCGGATAAGGGTCTGGTATGGATTTGTGGGGACCCCCACGCCGTTTTTTCGGCGTAGGGAGTTCCCCTTAAGGTCCATACCAGACCCAAGGGCCTGGTATGCTCTTGGAGGGGGAACCCATGCCGGTTTTTTATTTAAAATTTGGCGCAGAGTTCCCCCTAAAGATTCATACCAAACACAGTGCCGAGCATTGGCGGGGATCCAAGTCGGATCCCCGTTCATTGAAAGTCGGACACATGCCGGCTTCATGTCGCAGGGCAAAGTCGGATCCAAAGTAGGACGGCTGTCGTGTCGCACCAGTGTGAACCCAGCCTAAAACCAAAACAATTGCAGAAGACTAAAATGGGACTAAAACTAAAATGCCATTTTAGTCCTAAGACTAAAATTAAAACTTTTTTAACACTATTTTTAGTGGCGCTTTACCGTCATATTTGCGGGGGTATTTGGCCATTAGCGGGGCGCTTTTACCCCCGCTAGCGGCCGAGAAAGGGTTAAAACCACCGCAAAGCGCCTCTGCAGCAGCGCTTTGCCGGCGGTATAGCCGCAGTGCCCATTGATTTCACACCGCTCCAAAGATGCTCCTAGCAGGACTTTTTTTAGCGTCCTGCCAGTGCACCGCTCCAGTTTGAAGGCCCTCGGGGCTCTCACACTGGAGAGACAGGAGCGGCTCTTTCAGGGCGTGTTGCAGGCGCTTTTTTTTTTGCTGTAGCGCCTGCAGAGCATCCCAGTGTGAAAGGGGTCTAAAGCACATTTGTAGAGTGTATTATATATACAGAAGACGGATATGAAAGCACATAGGGATTTATATACAGTATATATAAAAGCAAATTCCAGTTAAAAGTGGTCAATCATCAAGGGGGAAACCAGGGACTCTGGGAATGTAGGGGGGACTCTGGTGACCAGAGATCACCTTCCGCAGAAAGAATACACTAAGGTAAGGGGGTGGGGTTACTGCAAAATATGCCTGATACCAGAAATACCTCTGCTATTAAGAATGGATTAGGACAGCCCCGGGGCCCATGTGAGTTGCACACTCTGTACACTGGTTAGTTACCCAAGCAGGAGCCACACAGATGAGTTCACTACACATGGTTTCATGGTGCAGACATTCTACTGAGTGACCATGTTTTTAATATTCCTATGGTGTGATGTAGGGATTGTAGGTATATTTGTACTGTGTGACCAAATAGATTCCCACAAATAGAGCTTTCTTTTGGTGGTATTTGATCACCTCTGCGGTTTTTATTTTTCGCGCTATAAACAAAAAAAAGCGACAATTTTGAAAAAAAAAACTATATTTCTAACTTTTTGCTATAATAAATATCCCCAAAATTTAAAAAATAATAATTTCTTCCTAAGTTTAGGCCAATTTATATTCTTCTACAATATTTTTGGTAAAAACTATGAGAAAGATTTATGGTATTTTTATGGCTTGTTTTTTAACTAGTAATGGTGGTGATCTGATTTTTAGCGGTACTGCAACATTGTGGCAGACAAATCGGACACTTTTGACATATTTTTGGGACCATTGACATTTATACAGCGATCAGTGCTATAAAAATGCACGGATTACTGTATAAATGTCACTGGTAGGGAAGGGGTTAACACTAAGGGGCGATCAGGGGGCTAAATGTGTTCCCTAGTTAGTGTTTCTAACTGTATGGGTATGTGACTGACTGGGGAGGAGACATATCAAGTAGGAACAACGCTATGTCTCCTCTCCCCTGACAGAACAGGGATATGTGTGTTTACACACACAAATCCCTGTTCCTGCTCTCGTGCACGCGATCGCGGGTGGCCGTTGGCAATTGCGCCTGTTGGCCACAGGCATCGGGTTCCCTGCCTTGCAGAGTGTGTGCCCGCTATCGCCCTTAAAAAGGTACAGACTTACCCAAACAGCGATTAGCGGGAACGAACCACTTTGCCGACGTATATCGGCGTGAGCTGGCCGGCAAATGGTTAATAACCGTCGGGTTGCCTGTTGTGGGGGCTTTACCTCCTTAAGGTGGTAACCACCTCTTCTTTTTTGTAGGTCAGTGTAGTGGTCAGTATAGGAATCAGGTAGGTCGGTGTAGTGGTCAGTATAGGAATCAGGTAGGTCGGTGTAGTTGACAGGTAGGTCAGTGTAGTGGTCAGTATAGGAATCAGGTAGGTCGGTGTAGTGGACAGGTAGGTCAGTGTAGTGGTCAGTATAGGAATCAGGTAGGTTGGTGTAGTGGACAGGTAGGTCAGTGTAGTGGTCAGTATAGGAATCAGGTAGGTCGGTGTAGTGGACAGGTAGGTCAGTGTAGTGGTCAGTATAGGAATCAGGTAGGTCAGTGTAGTGGTCAGTATAGGAATCAGGTAGGTTGGTGTAGGAATCAGGTAGGTCAGTATAGGGGTCAGGTAGGTGGGTGTAGTGGTCAGTGTCGTGGACAGGTAGGTGGGTGTAGTGGACGGGTAGGTCAGTGTATGTCCAGTTTTTCTCCAGATCCCTCAGGTCATTTGTATTCCTTTTGTAGTGTAAAGTAAGGGGTTTTTATAGATGCAACTTTAGTGCCTTAGATATAAAGAGCTTTTGTTTAATGTATGTTAGCCCGACATTGAAAGAACAATGACAGGGGGGCAGGAGGCAGAGCCTAGCGGAGCAGACATGCATTGTTAGAGCTCCACACCGCTGAGGAGAGAAGAGAAGGACAAAGCGGAGCCTGCAGGCTCAAAAGGTATCCATTTGAACCTTTTTGCCCCAGGGAACAAACTGTGAAAGTTTGGGCAGGAAATATGGTACTGGGAGGAAACCGTGGCAGAAATAAAAATCACCTCACAAAGAGCTCACAGGCACTCACTGCAGCTGAAGCAGCCTGGAATAAATAATTTCAACAAAAACTATATTCTTCACTCCAATTAATGAAACATCATTTTGATGTCTTTTGACATAGCACTTCTCTCCTGTAAGCGGAAGATCCGTGTACCCCCATTCGCCCTCCTCATTCTCCCAACCATATTATGTGGGAGTGTGACGAAGGCACTTATTCCCCTGAGAGAGATATTTATTCTCTTTCACGGGTAAATTGTGATTACTTGCAAAAAATGATTTATACAATGTATCATCTAATCTCATATGTTTTTTGTTTACTCTTTACTCCAGAATTCACTGGTTTCTTTTCTATCTATTCATCTCTTCAGTCCACACAGGTTGATCTGCGCAGTCAGCTCTGCATAACAAAAAGTAAGTCAAAACTATTTGATCTATTGCCATGGCACCACTGAATATACTTTCCCTGAATGTTCAGGGAATAAATGTCCCTCAAAAAAGGACCAAAGCCTTCCGTACTTTCCATAACAAGAAGGCTCACATAGTATGCCTCCAAGAAACACACTTCACCAAAGATTCTACTCCAAAATATATTTCTCCTTTTTATCAACAAATTTACATGGCTTCTGCCTGTACCAAGCAAAGGGGAACTCTAATTGCATTTCACTGATCCACACCATTCACCTTATCATCAGAAATTAAAGACCCAGAAGGTAGATACCTGATACTCATGGGTTATATAATGGATACAGCAATCACGGTGATTTCCTACTACGCTCCTAACAAACAACCTACACCATTCCTCTCACATATATTACAAGTGATTAATACACACAAAATAGGAACAGTGATAATGTGTGGGGATTCGAACCAGGTCCTCCTCCCATTTCTAGATAAATCACCTTTTACACCATCCAAAATAACCTCTAGATTACCTTTTTCTCAACTTCTTTCCAAATACAATCTGGTAGATTCGTGGAGAGAAAGTAACCCAATGAAAAAGAAATTCACTTATTTCTCGCACCCTCATCAAACCTTCACCAGAATAGATCATATTTTTCTAACAATAGGAATGATACCAGAAATTATTGCATCAGATATAATTCCGATTCCGTGGTCTGACCATAATGCAGTATACACTACTATAGCCTCAGCCATACCAAAAGCGCATGACCCAACGTGGTACTTACCGGACATAATGCTCAAACACCCACTACATCAGATGGCCATTGAACAAGCTTTAAAGGAATACATATCAATTAATAATACAACAGACATTTCCCCAATAACACTGTGGGAAGCTCATAAGCCTGTCTTGCGTGGTACAATACAAAGACAAATGGCACTATTTAAACGGGAACGCAAAAATCTAGCAAAAAAACTAGAACTCAATTTTAATGCAGCCTACATATCATTTCAAGATAATCCATCTCAGAGTACAAAATCTCATCTGGAAAAAACTAGATTGGAATACGATCTATTTCTCACTGAGTCAGTTGATAAATCCCTCAAATGCTCCAAACACAATTTCTACATGAATACAAACAAACCAGGTACATATTTGGCTCGGGCATTAAATTCAACTAACAAATCTTTCAAACCAATACGTTTGAAATTATCAAAAAATGTTTACACTTGTAATCCAGTTAAAATAGTCCATAAATTTCACTCACATCTCGCAACTTTATACAAGACAAACAATGAATTTAATCCTACAGAGGCTGAATCCTTCTTCTCAAAAATAACCTTACCTGAGTTATCTCAGAATCAAAAAAGCAGTTTGGATGAGCCTATAACTATAGATGAAGTTGCTAACGCCATTAAAGACCTAAAACTTAACAAAAGACCAGGCCCAGACGGCTACTCGGCTTTATACTATAAAACATTCTCAGAAATACTCTCTCCCATTCTCACTGAAACTTTTAACAAACTTCTAGATGGACATTCTTTTCGGCAAGAAACACTAATGGCAATTGTTTGTATGATCCCAAAACCCCTTTCTGATGATACTTCCTGTGTGAATTATCGGCCTATCTCTCTGTTAAACCTCGATATTAAATTATTAGCAAAAATAATAGCAAAACGCCTCAATAGCATTATAGGAAAATTAATACATAGAGATCAAGTAGGCTTCATGCCAAATAGACAGGCAGGCGATAATATACGCAGGGCAGTGTTATTGGCACATATTGCTAAAAAACGGAAAATCCCTTTATGTTTTCTATCTCTCGATATTAAGAGGGCATTTGACACAGTATCCTGGCAATATATGCAATATTCATTACAAAAATGGGGTTTTGGACCCCACTTTTTAACATGGATCAAAGCATTATATAATAAACCCAAAGCCTATATAAAATATGCTGGATACAAATCTAAAGCCTTTAATATCGAAAGAGGTACCAGACAGGGTTGCTCATTATCTCCCTTATTATTTGCCCTTATAATCGAACCCATGGCCCAATACATCAGAACAAACCAAACTATAACTGGCATTGAAGTAGGAGGTATTACACACAAATTATGTATATTTGCAGATGATATATTACTTTTTCTATCATCACCACAGGTCTCTGGTCCTAACTTAATACCAGCTCTTGATGGATTTGCAGCCCTATCCGGCCTTATGATTAATCCTAAGAAATGCCTAGTGCTTAATATTTCACTCACAAACATGAATTGATCCCGGCTAGGGCTGCACTCCCATTCACATGGGCAGAAAAATCAATCCCATATCTTGGAATTCATTTAACAGCATCTCATTCTGACTTATTCTCAACCAATTATCCTCCTGTATTAAGACAGATCACAAATCTAATAAAACAATGGTCGCAACTTCCTTTATCCTGGATAGGGAAGATTAATGCAATCAAAATGACTATTCTACCCAAATTGCTTTATCTATTCAGAGTCCTCCCTATTCCAATTCCTTCCTATTTTTTTAGAATAGTACAAAAAAGAGCAACTTCGTTTATATGGGGCTCTTCTAAACCACGTATACCTATACACACACTACATCTTCCCAAAAATAAAGGAGGCCTGGGATACCCTAATTTTACTAACTACTACAGAGCAGCACATTTGGCCAGTCTGTCCAAATACCATGCAAAACAGGAAATCCCATTATGGGTATTTATAGAGGCTTCAGAAAATGACCCTATATTAATATCAAATTTATTATGGCTTGATCCTAAAGACCGCTTTAAAATTCATAATCCCATAACTAAACACTTCTTATCTCTCTGGGATAAACTGAAAACCAAATATCAGTTACAATCTCCACACAATCCTCTACTTTCTTTTATCAGAAATCCGGCCTTTTATCTGGCATGGATCTACCCAAATTCTTTTAAAGCTTGGACAACATCAGGCATTCAGACACTAAATGACTTCATAGCATCTAAATCATTCCTTTCATTCCCATCGCTTAGAGAAAAATATGATCTACCAAACTCTGAGATATTTAGATATCTCCAAATCAAAAATTTATATACACCATTCCTAAAGGGGGATACACCATTATCCCAATTATCCATTTTTGAATCAATCTGTACAAAAGATCCATTTGCTAAAGGTACAATTTCATCACTTTATAATCAATTATATGGAGTAGCAAATCTTAATAGACCCTCTTACGTTCAGAGGTGGGAGGAGGACCTGGGACGAACTTTAGAAGACACGGACTGGTCTAACATATGGCTCACATCTAAGTCATCTTCACCCAACATCTTAGCACTGGAGACAAATTATAAAGTCCTAACTCGCTGGTACCTTGTACCCGCTAGAGTGGCAAAATATTCACCTAATACCTCAGCTCTTTGTTTTCGAGGATGCCCAGAAATAGGCACATATTTACACATACGGTGGACGTGCCCAGTAATCCAAACCTTCTGGAAGGAAGTCTTCGTGATTGCATCTAAAATATTTAAAAAAATAATACAACCAGATCCATATTTAACTTTACTTAATCTAAAACCGGAATGGTTAACACTCTCTCAATTCAAACTTATGATCCAACTAATAACGGCTGCAAAACAAACAGTGGCCAAGGCATGGAAATCTCCTACATTGGTACTAGCAGAAACAATTCACAGAATGAATAATACAATGTCCCATGCTAAGATGGTAGCCATCGATCAAAATCAAATTCCAAAATTTTAAAAACTTTGGCATCCTTGGATAAAACAACAGTTCCTGTCAAACTTCAATGACTCTGTCCTGTTGCCATGGTAACAGATTAAATGACTTACAGAGACACCCATTCTAAGGCTTCAAAGAGAACTAAAAAGAATAATAAACTGACGAGCGGGACAACCTTGTGGACCATACCTCTACCTTTCAACCCTTTTTCTTCTCTCTCTTTCCTTTTCTCCACCTTACGATTAAAGCTCATTATCAGAATTTATTTGACCTATATACACTCTACTTGTAAACAATATGTATAGTAGGTATAAATCATTTAAATACCTACAAAAGTAACTAAGGAAATGATATATATCTTTAATTTAGGTTTACGTGAACCCAATGTTTAATATTTGAAATTTCATGATATTTACCTATATAAACCCTACTGTAAAACAATGAGCTTACTTTATAGATCCTTGTAAACTTACTTTATGTATCTTTATAACATTGTATACTCAATAAACTTCTTTTGACAAGGAAAGAACAATGACACTCTCTGAATTTAGGTGGCTGTCTACAGCTGCAATGTCAGGCTAACACACAATAAACAAATGCTTTATCTATCTAAGGCACTAAGACCCCTTTCACACCGAGGGTGTTCTGCAGGCGCTATAGTGTTAAAAATAGCGCCTGCAATCCGCCCTCAAACAGCTGCTCCATTGTTTCCAGTGTGAAAGCCCGAGGGCTTTCACACCGGAGAGGTGCGCTGGCAGGACGTCTGGCAGGAGCGGTGAAGGAGTGGTGTGTTTACCGCTCCTCCACCGCTGCTCCCCATTGAAATCAATGGGGCAACGCTGGGATACCGCCGGCAAAACGCCACTATTGCGGCGCATTGCGGGCAGTTTTAACCCTTTCTTGGCCACTAGCGGGGGGTAAAAGCGCCCCGCTAGCGGCCGAAAAGCGCTGCAAATCCGGCGGTAAAACGCCGCTAAAAATAGCAGTGTTTTACCGCCGACGCTATAGGTGGCTCGGTGTGAAAGGGGTCTTAAGTTGCGTATAAACCCTGCTCCACTCTCAAGCACGACCCTCCGCTGACACTGGCATTGTAAGCCGAGTGACATTTCTTAAATAGGTAAGGGGCGAGCCACTCAGTGATGACGCCCTCTTGTGACATCACCGACTGGTGTGCATGCTTGGGGGGGGGAGATCCCTGAATGGAGGAGGTCCCTGAATTTGGAAATGTGGTCACCCTAACTGATGGGCACTGATGAGGTGGCACTGATAGGCGGCACACTTGTCAGGATTTATTGCCATCTGTGCCCCTGTTTATAGTAAACACGACAAATAGAGAGGATGAATCTCCTTATCACTGAAAGTGAAAGTAAAAGAAAATCCCAAATTTTGGGTTGTCCCCAGAAAAGTAATAGAGGGAGAATCTTCCAATGGGGACACTAGTTCTGGTGGCCTCGGGGTCCCCAAATAATTCCCTTCACTTGCCTTTTTTTTACTCCCACTTCCTGTTTGGCTAAGGGACAGGCTAAGTGAAGGGAAATCTCTGCAATGGAACACAGATGGCGACAAAAAATCTGACAGGGGTTATAACCCTCTCTTATGCCCCGTACACACGGTCGGATTTTCCGATGGAAACTGTCCGATCGGAGCGTGTTGTCGGAAATTCCGACCGTGTGTGGGCTCCATCGGACATTTTCCATCGGATTTTCCGACACACAAAGTTTGAGAGCAGGATATAAAATTTTCCGACAACAAAATCCGTTGTCAGAAATTCCAATCGTGTGTACACAAATCCGACGGACAAAGTGCCACGCATGCTCAGAATAAATAAAGAGGTGAAAGCTATTGGCCACTGCCCCGTTTATAGTCCCGACGTACGTGTTTTACGTCACCGCGTTCAGAACGATCGGATTTTCTGACAACTTTGTGTGACCGTGTGTATGCAAGACAAGTTTGAGCCAACATCCGTCGGAAAAAATCCTAGGATTTTGTTGTCGGAATGTCCGAACAAAGTCCGACCGTGTGTACGGGGCATAAGGCTACTTTCACACTGAGGCGTGCGGGCGCCGGCTGTACAGCGGCGCTAAATATAGTGCCGCTTTACTGTCGTTTTAGCGGCGCTAGCGGGGCGGTTTTAACCCCCCGCTAGCGGCCGAAAAAGGGTTAAAACCCTGCAGCGGCGCTTTGCGGGCAGGTTTGCAGCGCTGCCCTATTGTTTTCAATGAGAAGGGGCGCTTTAGGAGCGGTAAATCTACCACTCCTAATGCGCTCCAAAGATGCGGCTTGCAGGACTTTTATGACCGCCCTGCAAGCGCACCGCTCCAGTGTGAAAACCCTCGGAGCTTTCACACTGGAGTGCATTGAGCAGCTCTTTCGGGGCGCTTTGCAGGCGCTATTTTTAGCACTTTAGTGCCTGCAAAGCGCCTCAGTGTGAAAGGAGCCTTACTCTATTCAAAATGAAAAAGAAAATTGCCCTTGGTTCTATTTTAAATACATGCAGCTCATCCCTCGTGCCAAATCCCATTGAAGTCAATGATAGATGAATGTTAAAAAACTGTAATGTGAATTGAAATTGTGTGATATCCAGAATTACATTTCTTGTTTATATTCTGTTTGCTGACTAATAAGAATGAATGTGTTTGTTTTAGGAGGTGTTTTTCTTTTGGCTATTGGGTTGCTTGGTCAGGCGTTTCTTTTAATCAGGTAAGACAAATTTACATATCAATAATCCGAAGAGTCATCATAATTGATGGCTTTGGAACTTTTATTTTATTTTAAAGGGGTTGTAAACCTTCGTGTTTTTTCACCTTAAAGCCTCCTATGCATTAAGGTGAAAAAACTTCTGACACTGACCGCCCCCCCCCCCGTTTTACTCACCTGAGCCCTTCGTTCCCTTGGCGGAGACGCTCTCTTCCCCTCTGCTCGTTGTCTCGGCTCTTGATTGGATAGAATGATAGCAGCGCCGCCATTGGCTCCCGCTGCTGTCAATCAAATCCAATGACGCGGGGGGCGGGGCTGTATCCTGCATTCTGTGTGAATGTACACAGATGCAGGACTCTGGAGCGCGCCCGCACGGGTGTCCTCCTTAGGAGAGCCCTCTCCAACGTGGACACCCGATGTGGGGAGGAGCTACCTATCGCCGCATGGGGACCCCAGAAGTCGAGGATCGGGACCACTCTGCAAAACAAACTGCACAGTGGAGATAAATATGACATGTTTGTTGTTTTAATTTTTTAAAAAAAGAGGGTTTACAACCCCTTTAAGTTAAAGTGGACCTTCACCCTCTATATCAAGTCCTCCCCTCTCCACCCCTCCTCTACATGATTTCGACAGTTTTTTAATCTACCTTTTATTTTTGGCAAACAGCGCGGCTCTGCCCTTCAATGCACGTCATGCGACTAGACGAATGACGTACGTAGTGCTCACTGCGCCTACTGGGATATACACAGCACATATTCCAGGAGGCCTTTAGTCATTCAGTGGGGGGGGCTAGCAGCACGTCATCTCGAGGCCCCGCCAGCTTGTGGTATTTAGGAGATATTTTCAATGGATGCAGCTGGCGACATCACCGGCGCATGCCCTCAGAGCTCCGTACGTCAGCTGAGGCTCCCGCACGCATGCGCAGGAGTGACGTCGTCGCAGCTCCAGACACTCAGTCAGCCAGAGCCTGTGAACCCGGAAGGACGACCAGGTGAAGATAGAAGCCCTGTCAGTGGTGACAGCGCACACTGAAGGGCTTCATTCTAAGGTAAGTATCTCATAATGTGCTAGCATGCTATGCATACTAGCACATTATGCCATTGCCCTTGCAGGGGATTTTTGATGTTTTTTTTGTTTTTTTTTAGCCAGCTGCGGTTTACCACCGCTTTAAGCATACATAAATGAAAGGAGGTTTTCAGCACTTTATCATTATCTTTATGAAGGTAGCACAGCATCCGTGTGTAAGCAGTCTGAGGTCAGGTCTCTGTGCAGGCCAGTCAAGTTCCTTCACCCCAAAGTCACTCATCCATGTCTTTATGGACCTTTCTTTGTGCACTAGTGTGCAGCCATGTTGGAACAGGAAGGGGCCATCACCAAATTGTTCCAACAAAGTTGGGAACATAAAATTGTCTAAAATGTCTTGGTATGCTGATGCCTTATAAAGGGACTAAGGGGCCAAGCCCAACCCCTGAAAAACAACACCACACCATAATCCCCCTCCACCAAATGATTTGGACCAGTGCACAAAGCAAGGTCCATAAAGACATGGATGAGCGAGTTTGGGGTGGAGGAACTTGACTGACCTGCACAGAGTCCTGACCTCAACCTGATAGATCATCTTTGGGATGAATTAGAGTGGAGACTGCGAGCCAGGCCTTCTCGTCCAACATCAGTGCCTGACCTCGCAAATGCGCTTCTGGAAGAATGGTCAAACATTGTCATAGACAAACTTCTAAACCTTGTGGACAGCCTTCCCAGAAGAGTTGAAGCTGCAAAGGGTGGGTCAACTCAATATTGAACCCTACAGACTAAGACTGAGATGACATTAAAGTTCATGCAGGTAAAGGCAGGTGTCCCAATACTTTTGACTATAGTGTATGTAAAATGAATTGAGGGATTTTTTAGTTTGTATGCTGAATTAAGATGTTATTTTTAGAATGAGAGTTTATCAACACTAACTTGGCAGAGCCTCAGTGAAGTCTTTAGTCTGCCCATTGTCTGTGGATCTCCTGCATTACGGGAACATCTGTCACTTCTATAAGAAGAATTTTCCTGTTGATCTGAACACTCACTTCTCACATTTAACGTGGAACTTTAGTCAGACCATTTAGTGATCTGCTAGAACACTTAGCGCTGGCCCATTTTACAGGTATCTCTATGTAAAAGATTACAAATAAGTGCCTATACGGTTTAAATTCCAGTAATACACAGTCTCACCCTTCTCTGCACATGCTCAGCTGCTCTCCATTTTTCAGTACTGCCTCAAAAACATAGCTGCCGATCTGCTGACAGCCTAAAGATTTACTGCTGTTCTGGGGCTCTGGGCTTCAGCAGAATGGCAGCTTCCAGCAAGAAGCAGCAGGAACAATTCTGGAGGCAACATATAGAACACACTACTTTTGGTAGCATAATTATTAATGTGGAACGTGTGTTCCTTGCTAAAGAACTTTATTTTTTATCAAGTTGTTATAGGTGAATTTCAGCTTTAAGCCGGATCTAAATTCATCCAGTTCAGCAGGGACCGTCTGAATTTCGATCCATGTATGGGAATCGTGGCTGTACACAAGTCGATCTATCAATCGACTTGTGTACAACCAGCCTGTTGGGTTTTTCCTGAATGAATAGTGCTGCTGGCTATAGCTGGCATCATTAATCATTGTGTTCTGCTGGCAGGTAAGGCTCCCCACCGGCAGAACACCATAGCACTGCAGGAGGCATTCCCCCATCAACACTGACTGTGGTGATGAGAAATCAAGCAATTTTCTTTCCTTCTACACGTGGTGGCAGGAAAGAAAATTGCATAATCTACGGCCTGTCTTAGGCCGACCATACACTGAGGGAATTTCTTTCCTGTAATCACGGGTTGCAGACAGTGTTGATGTGAGAATCCCTCCTGCCAAGCCATTGTCTGCGCTCGGCGGAGCAGCCACTAGAGACAATAACAGGTAAAACCTGGCATGCTGGTTGTACCCAAGTTAATCGATCAACTTGGTACATTCAGCCTGCCCATACACAGTTTGAATCTCGGCAGTCCATCTTACTCTACAGCAAATCTATATTTTCATAAGAGATCTCCAGTCAATTCAATGAGAATGACAGCTAATAGCATGTTATCTTCAAAGAATCCAAATGTGCCAGAACCAATACTTTCTACTGTATGTGATGTTTAGCAAATTAAACTGCAAGGTGATATCAGATGGAATACAAAGTAGGAAATTATTTGTTGTGAGTAGCCTTGAAACAAACCTCACCCATAACAACAGTAGGAGATGCAAGTGCAAGGCTACAAAAGTCACTCATGCAAGCAACAGCAAACCTGATTTGTTGCTGGTGAGTGAGAGATAACATTATGATCATTGGGTCATTCCTTTAGCTAAACTCTTAGAAAGGAGTACAGAAGCCTCTCTTCCTACCCTCCACCAGGGAGGGAAATGTAAAAAGTGGGAGACAGGCTGCGGTAGGAATAGGGGGTATTCGAGGTCCACCTTCTGAGTGGTTTCATGCCACCTATGTATGGTACTTTTTTTTTTTTTTTTTTTTTTAAAGATGCAAGTCGTCCTTCAGGCGACGTTTGTACCACATCCACAGAGGATGTTTTTTTTCCCAGTGTTACTGTCGTGGTGTTAATTTGAAGAAGCACGTGGATGATTTATTCAGTTGGATGTTCCACACATTCTTTATGGACATCTGTTGTGTCTTGTAGAGTTTTATTCATTTATTTAGGATTTGTAGCCTCTTTATATATTGAAGATAAATGCTTCCAATAAATATTTAGCTAACACAGAAGACAGTTTGTATAGAAAACTCAACAAATATCTAGTAACAGAAGCAAAACGCTTTATTTTTCTTAGTTGTCCACAAGCAGCAGGTGTGAGGAAGATGAACTGTACTTTACTGATTAAAACAATTGACCATGGCGCTTCCTGAAAGGCTGCCAGTGATGCTGGCACCGGCCAATGCCATGGTACTGGCGGTTTCTCTCAGGTTGTCCCGGATTGCACCAATCCTATCCATGTGACTTCCGCTGGCACTCAAGCTGCCGGTCATTCCTCCTACGCTTCCTTCCCCAATACTGGGATTGTGACGAGCCTCGGCTACAGATGTGGCATCTAAACAAAAAACAGACACAGCGTTACAGCAAAGCATAGGACATCTTAATGCTGCAGACTGACCCTGCCATCCCATCTGCAATGTCCACATGGAACAGAAACTGCCATCAATCATGTGGATGGGTGGCACAGCTTACATGATGTTTTCTTGCTCAACAAAGACATACTGTTAAAGCGTGACCACACAAAGGCCTAACCTTTATTTAAAGCGTATTTCCACCTTTGCATTCAATCCCCTAATAAATGTTTGTGTGTTCCTATTCATGCAGCATACCAAAAACTATTTAACCACTTCAATACCGGGCACTTATACACCTTCCTGCCCAGACCAATTTTCACCTTTCAGCGCTGTCGCAGTTTGAATGACAATTGCGCGGTCATACAACACTGTACCCAAACTACATTTTTATCATTTTGTTCCCACAAATAGAGCTTTCTTTTGGTGGTATTTGATCACCTCTGCGGCTTTTATTTGTTGCTAAACAAATAAAAAAAGGCCGAACATTTTGAAAAAAATAAAAGTTTTGCTTTTGTTTCTGTAAAAATTTTTTGTAAATAAGTACGTTTTTTCTTTCACTGATGGGCACTGATAAAGCGGCACTGACAGGCACTGATAAGGGGGCACTGATGAGGTGGCACCAATGAGCGGGCACTGACGATGGGTACTAATATACGGCACTGATGGGCACTGGTAGGCGGCACTGATATGCAGCACTGATGGGCATTGATAGGCGGCACTGATGGGCACTTATGGGTGGCACTGGTGGGCTCTTATGTTTGGCACTGATAGGCGGCACTGATATGCGACACTGATAGGCATCCCTGGTGGCACTTGCAGTGGTAGGCATTGGAGTGGGCACTGATTGGCAGCTGCCTGGGCATTGATTGGCAGCTGCCTGGGCACAGATTGGTATTTCCCTGGGGGTCTAGGGGGCATACCTGGTGGTCCAGTGTGGATGGCCATCCTGGTGGGCCTGGGCGGCTTCCCTGGTGGTCCTGGGTGGGATCCGAGGGGGGCTGTGCTGAAAAACAATCAGCACAGACCCCCCCGTCAGGAGAGCAGCCGATCGGCTCTCCTCTACTGGCGTCTGTCAGACACGAGTGAAGAAAAGCCGATCACCGGCTCTTCCTATTTACATCGTGACCAGCCGTGATTGGACACGGCTGATCACGTGGTAAAGAGCCTCCATCAGAGACTCTTTACCTAGATCGGCGTTGCGGTGTGTCAAAGTGACACACCGCAACAACGATCGCCGCAGCGGCGCACAGCGGCTTAATATCCTGATCATATCATATGACTCCCGGTCAGGATATTGAAACCATTTTGCTGCCTTCATTTTGCTATATGGCGGGTGGCAAGTGGTTAAGAAAATATTTCTGGCCTTTCTAGTTGTTGTTTTGGAGCAGGTTTATACATACAACTTCAAACTATTCTGAACAATTTCAAGGTGCGATTAGAGGGATAAACTGAGGGAAAATGCATTACCATACAATACGCCACCAAAGCTAGTTTACAACTGATAGAGATCTGCCAGCACAGTACAGAAAGGATTAATTATGGTCTACATAACTCCCAAGCCCCCTACTTAACATTACATAGCAGGGGAAATATAGGCAAAACTTTTAGGCCCCTTTCACACGGGGGGTGGAATGCACTTGCTCAGCGAACCTTTTTGAGCCCGAGTGCCCAAACCGCAACGCAAAACCAACTTATTTCTTTCAAAGTGCCAACACAGAATTAAACCTGCCAGCGTCTCTGTACAGAGGATGGGACTGATCATCCCTCTGAAGGAGCCCTAAGGGACCAAAAAGAATGCACTGTGCAACATACACTGACCTACTTGACACATGCACTGACCTACCTGACCATTGCACTCACCTACCTGACCATTACACTCACCTACCTGACCATTGCACTCACCTACCTGACCATTGTACTCACCTACCTGACCATTGCACTCACCTACCTGACCATTGCACTTACCTACCTGACCATTACACTCACCTATCTGACCATTGTACTCACCTACCTGACCATTGTACTCACCTACCTGACCATTGCACTCACCTACCTGACCATTGCACTCACCTACCTGACCATTGCACTCACCTACCTGACCATTGTACTCACCTACCTGACCATTACACTCACCTACCTGACCATTGCACTCACCTACCTGACCATTGCACTCACCTACCTGACCATTGTACTCACCTACCTGACCATTGTACTCACCTACCTGACCATTACACTCACCTACCTGACCATTGCACTCACCTACCTGACCCATGCACTCACCTACCTGACCATTGTACTCACCTACCTGACACATGCTTCCTGCACTACTAACATCCTCCACACACAGTACAATGTAGATCAGAGGATCCATCCTCCTCCTTACCCTTCCATGGTCTCATCGTCCAGCTGCATTTTTAAAGGGCCCTTATATTTCCCAATTTAAACACATGAGGCCATATAGTGCCTGATGGGTTCCTAATTATATTTTAACTTCTACAACTATGAACACATACAATGTCATTGCTGCCTAAAGCAGAAAAAAAAATGGAGCACAAAAATTCTGAATAAAAAGTAGACTATCTGACATAGTTTGGGGGATCCCAGTCAATTTCAGCTCCCAAGCACTGCTGTAAATCAGGATGCAATGACAGGTTCTCTTACATTCTGCCTCCTGTCCACCCGGGAACGTACCTACAATTCTTTAAAAAAAATCTAGTGACCAAATGGAAGCCCTTGTTCACACGAAGGTACTATAGCATACACCCATGCGAGGGCTGTGCTTGCCCCCAGGTATACCCCATGCAGGTAGTCCCAGTCATGTCAATCGTTATGCAGACAGTGTACGTTCAGGGACATGCACCCAAGTCCTGCTGGCTGTTAAATTGGAAGCATCGACTGAGTTCGTGCATCTGCTGCATCCCAATTGACACGAATGGGACTGCCTGCACGGGGATACATGAACAACTGTGCATCCCATGCAGTCAAACAGCCTTTGCCTGTGTGAATGAGCAGGTAAGAAAGGAGAAAGGCATATGGCCACTAATACATTCAACTACAGTACAAGACATTATATAAAACAGCATAATATGCTAAATAGCATTTGAAAGCACTTTGTGCAGTGTGTGATGAAAATCTGCGGTATTCTCAGAAATTTGTGAACTTCCTGCTGATAAGCACATTATTATGTTAATGGTCTTTGTACATCTTATCAGTTAACGCTCCGGAATGTTGCGTGGAATATGACCTATAGGAAATACTGAATCACTTTATACTTGTACTAGAAGACATATTCACGTCATTCACATGGGGTGTACTACAGTGTATGCCCACACGGGGGCCACGTTTACCCACATGTGGATGCACAGGTGTGCCATGCATCCCCACTGATGTCAACTGGAACGCAGCAGCCACACGGGCACAGCCACTGCTCCCAAACTGACGGTGTGCATTCAGGCTTGTGCACCCGCATGGATATCAAATTGGAAGCAGCGGCAGTGTCCCAATTGACATCAATGGGACTGCCTGAAGACCTGTGTGGGTAAGCACAGCCCTCACACAGGCATACACTGTAGTATGCCCCCTTTGAACGAGGCCTTAAGGGTGCACCTGTCTGTACATATGGATAGGGGAGTAAAGGCACAGGTTAGAGGACCAGCTGCTGAACAAGAGCTGTGATTTTGAAGAATGGGGCAATAATCAGTCTCTTTACATTATATCCCCTTGTTGGAGCTCTTCTGGGGGAAAATAGACTATCTGCTCCCCTGGAATCTGTCAGCTGGCAAAGGGTAACTTTGGTACAATAAAAAGCAAACTTCTAGAAGTGCAAGTACAGTCAAAAATCGAAATCCAACTAAGATGACTTCACTTTAATGAACGAAGAGGTGCTTTCTACTTTTACCCAAAGTGTTAGCACTAAACATACCTATTGAGCCGGTTTCATTATGCTGACCTCACTTCCTGTTAGAGTTACAACATTGTATGCAGCGGTTTCAGTTCCACACAATGTTGTCAGCCTTTTTCAGCATTGCCTCCAGTCACTCCCACCAAGCTGCATCATGGTCAGTCACACCAAGTCCCATCCCTCTACGGCAGATACTGCGGCATGACTAGCGGTTACAGCGAGGTTAGGCCAAGCTCACACTTCTCCATTCTTTGAGAAGGATCGCTTTTCAGGGTGTGGATAAGCAGCCACCATCGGGTGTAAAGGACACAATGCTGCTGCATCATGAATGCTTTAGTTATTTATTTTGTGAGTGATGTGCAGCATTGACCGTGTTTGATTAAAACAGTCAAGTGAAGTAGGGCTATATAAAAACACTCAAAAATGACCAATAAATACAGCAAGATATTAAAGTGCTAAATAAACATAATATAAAGAGCCAATAATATTATTATTAATATAGGATCATAGTGCAATAAACGGTAGTTCAAAAACTGCATAGAATTTCATAAATAATTTAGTCTCTTCAGCTGTGCAAAAACTCCATAGGGTAGTAGCCTTAAAAATATGGTATATTTATTAAATATATATATATATATATATATATATATATATATATATATATATATATATATATATTTTTTTTTTTTTTTAATAAATATGCCATATTTTTAAACTACTACTGCATTTCCCCAAAAATAAGCCCGGGTCTTATATTAAATTTTGTCAGCCAAAAACAAACACACTAGGGCTTATTTTCGGGGTAGGGCTTGCCATGCAATGTGCTATCTTTACAGTGGTTGCAAAATGACAGAATCCCCTTTATCACAAGGTCACATAATGCAAAAGGTCTGCAATGCAACAGTGCAAATACCTTCTTCCATAGCCTGCCTGAGCTGTCTTCCACCGCTCTGAGCACTCCAGAGGGAGGGGGCCGAGATCCCCCGCTGACACCCAAGAGAAGAGGAGATCAGCTGAGCCTTGCTCGGCGCTTCCATGGACCGCCCCAAGCTGTCTTCCCTGCTCTGAGCAATGCGGGGAGGGGGGCCGAGATTCCCCGCTGAGAGAAGATGAGATCAGCTGAGCGCTAAGCGGCGCCGCACCGAACTAGGGCTTATTTTTGGGGTAGGGCTTATATTGCAGCACTCCTGGAAAATAGCGCTTGTCTTATTTTCGGGAAAACACGGTACACTGTGGAGTTTTTGCTACCCTATGCTCAGGGGCGTAACTAGAAATAGCACGGCCCCATAGCAAAATGTTGTATGGGGCCCCCCTGCAAACAGCCCCCCCCCCCACAGCTGCCCTAGTGTCAATGCAGCGTGACCTGTGCCCCATACAGCATGACCTGTGCCCCATACAGAGTGACCTGTGCCCCATGCAGCGTGACCTGTGCCCCATACAGCAGTACCTGTGCCCCATACAGTGTGACCTGTGCCCCATACAGTGTGACCTGTGCCCCATACAACGTGACCTGTGCCCAATGCAGCATGACCTGTGCCCCATGCAGCATGACCTGTGCCCCATGCAGCATGACCTGTGCCCCATGCAGCGTGACCTGTGCCCCATGCAACGTGACCTGTGCCCCATGCAACGTGACCTGTGCCCCATGCAACGTGACCTGTGCCCAATGCAGCGTGACCTGTGCCCCATACAGCGTGACCTGTGCCCCATACAGCGTGACCTGTGCCCCATACAGCATGACCTGTGCCCCATACAGCATGACCTGTGCTCCATACAGCGTGACCTGTGTCCCATACAGCGTGACCTGTGCCCCATACAGCGTGACCTGTGCCCCATACAGCCTGGTCTGCCTGTGCCTCATACAGCCTCACCTATGCAGAGGAAGAGGCAAGCCACCCGGATCAGCAGAGAGTGGGGTTGCCCGCTGTAATAGCTTTCATTTGAATTTCCCCTCTTCCCGGGGCTCTTGGCCCAACGCCTTTGATGACGTCACATGTCCCGCATTGGATCGGCGTTCTGTCTATCAAAGGCACCGGGCCAAGAGGTGGAGCTATGTGACGTGAGCCCCGGGAACACTTGAAGTTCTAATGAAAGCTCTTACATCGGGCAATTCAGCTCTCTGCTGATACGGACAGCTCGCCTCTTTCTCTCCTCTCTCTTCCCCTGGCTGGGAGACTGTGTCGGCGGTGCTCTCATCCTCACTGGGCCCCACTTGGCTGCGGGCCCCATAGCGCCCGCATGGGTCGCTATGGTGGTAGTTACGCCCCTGCCTATGCTTGATATCTCGGATCTGGAGGAGTATTGGAGCAAGGTTATCATAGGGCGCAGACCACACAGGAAGGGAGCCATGGAAAGCTGCAGTTGTTCCCTGTCCAGCTGAAAGATCTACAACAGAGAGGAAGGAGACACAGCTTACCACAAGTGAGTATCTGGATGCCTGACTTGACCCATTGGGGTCTACCCTGGAGGTGAGAGGCTAGAAGCACACTGGGTGTGGATCATTTTAAGGGATCTGCAAGTCATTGTCACATTCAATCCCGTTTTTGCACATGGACACCTTTTTCTTCTACTCCCCCTCCTTTTTGCACTAATTTGCACAACTGAAGAGACTGTGAATTATTTATAAACTTATATTCACAGTTTTTGAACTACCATTTATTACACAGTTGCACTTTGATCCTATATTAATAATAATACAATATTATTGGCACCTTATACTACGTTTATTTAGCACTTTAACCACTTGTTTACTGGGCACTTAAACCCCCCTCCTATCCAGACCAATTTTCAGCTTTCAGCGCTGAAATACTTTGAATGACAATTGCGCGGTCATACAACGATGTACCCAAATTAGATTTTTATCATTTTTTCCCCACAAATAGAGCTTTCTTTTGGTGGTATTTGATCATCTTTGCGGTTCTTATTTTTTGTTTAAAAAATGTAAAAAGACCGAATTTAAAAAAAAAAAATTTTTTTGTTATAAAATTTTTAAAAAAGTAATTTTTCTCCTTCATTGATGTATGCTGATGAGGTGGCACTGATGGGTGGAAGTGATGGGCACTGATGGGTGGCAATAATGGGCACTTATCTGTTACACTGATAGGCAGCACTGCTAGGTGGCACTGATTGGCACCACTGATGGGCATTGATAGGTGGCACTTGTGGGCATTGATAGGTGGCACTTGTGGGCATTGATAGGTGGCAGTCATGGGCATTGATAGGTGGCACTGGTGGGCACTGTCAGGTGGCAATGGCAGGTGGCACTGGCAGGAGGTACTGGTGGCACATATGAGGCATTATTGCCTCTTCCTCTTCGGGACCGATGTCCCTTGCTGATGAGCCGTGATCGGCTTTTTTTTTCTCCTCGCACTGTCAGCGCGAGGAGAAAAAAAAACGATCACAGAGCTTTTGTTTTGATCATGTGGTCAGCTGTCATTGGCTGACAGCTGATCACATGGTAGGGGGCTGGGACCGGCCCCTTACTCGGATCAGTGATCACCCGAGTCTCAGTGACTTGGTGATCACAGCGCGCTCCACGCTTGCCCTGGAGGGCACGTGCACAGGGGAGGCCGTCATATGACGGCCTCCTGGGAATTCAGGTCTGCGCTGTAGCCATCATTCGGCTATAGAGCTGATGTCAACTGGTTAATATCTTGCTGTATTTATTGGTCATTTTTGAGTGTTTTTATATAGCGCTGCTTCACTTAACTGTTATAATTTATCATTTGGTGTTGGTGACACTTCAGAAGTTCAGCAGATTTATACATATTGATTTACACACACTCACATATTTTAATCGTTATACACTTTGAGTAGCGCACAAGCACCCTAACTTTTTATATTGGCCGTGTATGACGCGCTGTTGCAGCGCAGACCTATTGACCAGAACGGTATCAAGATTTCTACATTTTAGAGTGTTCACTAAAAGTGAGGGGAAATCTTCCAACGGGGACACCTGTTCCAGTGACCACTAACCAGTGGAAAATTTCCCTCGCCGTCTCTTGTGTAATCAGGACAGGAAGTGAAGGGAAATCACCCGAACATGAAATAAATAAAACAGGGGTTTTAACAATTTTCTACTCTAGAAAAAAAAATGGTTTTAGCTATACATACATGTATAGCTAAGAAACTGCATAGTTGCCAACAGTCCCGATTTTCCCGGGACAATCCCGATTTTGGGACCCTCGTCCCGGATGCAGGGTGTCCCGAATCGGGACTTTCCATAAGGAAAATCGGGAATGTTTTTTTTTTTGTTTTGGAGCAGCTGGCTCCAGCAAAATGGCGGCCGGCGCTGCCGCTCTATCTTCCTCCTAGTAACTGTCTTGTGTAGTGGAGAGAGGAAGGGGGCTCGATCCGTGCAGCCAATGAAGCGGCTGCACGGCCCCTCCCCTCTCCACTGAAGGAGAAGACAACTGCGACGGCGCGGCGTGTCTTGCCGAAACTAAGTTCCCCTGCCCCGTACTGCGCAAGCGCTGCGCCTGCGCAGTACAGGGGGTCCATATTTGCCGAGGGGAACTTTCTCGGCAGGCAGAAGGCCGGCCGCACCTGCACTGTAGGGGGGTGAGCGGGGGGTGAGGGGGGTCTGCACTTATAGAGGGGGGGCTGCATTGAGGGGGGGCTGCACTTATAGAGGGGGGGCTGCATTGAGGGGGAGGTGGCCGCACTAATTGAGGGGGCTGCATTGAGGGGGGGTGGCTGAACTAATTGAGGGGGGCTGCATTGAGGTGCGGGTGGCTGCACTAATTGAGGAGGGGCTGCATTGAGGGGAGGGTCTGCACTTATAGAGGGGGGCTGCATTGAGGGGGGGTCTGCACTTATAGAGGGGGCTGCATTGAGGGGGGGGGTCTGCACTTATAGAGGGGGGCTGCATTGAGGGGGGGGTCTGCCGGGGGCACCTGATGCAAGGACAGACTCTGCTGGTGGCAGGCGACGTGGCTAGTGACACGCTCAGGGATCCCACTGATTCGGCATTATGGTGAATTGAATGATTTCATTTTATATTACAATGTAATAATAGAAATAATGCGCTTCAATCATCCTGACACCATAACAACCATGGTGCCGGGAGGATTGAAGCGTTAACACCTGGCGTTTGGAGTATCTTTATCTGCTGATTGTTAAACTTTCTAGCATACACATATTTCTATTGTGTAGGATCTGGGGTTGCTGTCCCGTCATTCCCCCTCTCCCCCTCTCCTTCTCCCCCTTTCCCTCTCCATCCCTCATTCATCTCAGACTCTAACCACACCCTCTTGGGCCACGCCCATTTAAGCCACGCCCATTTTTGCCGCGGCGCGCTTCGCACTTACCATTTTTCTAGGTCACGCCTACAAGCGAATGCCCCGCCCCCTAATTATTGCACGGCTCCGCCTACAGCCAAAAAAGTGTCCCACATATTTTTTTTTGCAATGTTGGCAACTATGAAACTGGAGAACACAGAAGATATCGTACAGGAAAATGATTTTAAACCATGAACTTGAGAGTTAAAGGGTTGCATGTTTTACCTATATTTAAGGTTTAACTTGTTCAGCATCTACCTCCCCTCTCCCCCTTCTGTGACATTGGGCCAGGGATCTTCTCCCCATACTTGTGGTCATGATTCATCCCCACAAGGCCGCGTCATTCATTCAGAGTTCTGTGGATGAACTACAATTACCATAATCCATTGCGGTGACAGCTTGTAGTTCTCAATGAACTACCAGGGCACTGATGAACGCTCTGGTAGTTCATTAATCTTCCTGTCATTCAGTAACTGCGTGTTCATATCAGAGGTACAGGCAGACAGCTACAAAGACAGTCTGCAGGAGCCTTACACTTCAATCTGCTGATCGCGGGTGCAATGCTTTAACCACTTCAGCCCCGGAAGGAATTACCCCCTACCTGACCAGAGCACTTTTTACAATTTGGCACTGCGTCGCTTTAACTGCTAATTGCGCGGTCATGCAATGCTGTACCTAAATGAAATTTGCATCCTTTTCTTCCCACAAATAGAGCTTTCTTTTGATGTTATTTGATCACCTCTGCGGTTTTTATTTTTTGCGCTATAAACGGAAAAAGACTGAAAATTTTGAAAAAAAATGACATTTTCTAATTTTTGTTATAAAAAAAATCCAATAAGCTCAATTTTAGTCATACATTTAGGCCAAAATGTATTCGGCCACATGTCTTTGGTAAAAAAAAGTCAATAAGCGTATATTTATTGGTTTGCGCAAAAGTTATAGCGTCTACAAACTAGGGTACATTTTCTGGAATTTACACAGCTTTTAGTTTATGACTGCCTATGTCATTTCTTGAGGTGCTAAAATGGCAGGGCAGTACAAACACCCCCCCCCCCCAAATGACCCCATTTTGGAAAGTAGACACCCCAAGGAAATTGCTAAGAGGCATGTTGAGCCCATTGAATATTATTTTTTTTGTCCCAAGTGATTGAATAATGACAAAAAAAACAAAAAAATTACAAAAAGTTGTCACTAAATGATATATTGCTCACACAAGCCATGGGCATATGTGGAATTGCACCCCAAAATACATTCTGCTGCTTCTCCTGAGTATGGGGATATCACATGTGTGGGACTTTTTGGGAGCCTAGCCGCGTACGGGGCCCCGAAACCAATCACCGCCTTCAGGATTTCTAAGGGCGTAAATTTTTTATTTCACTCCTCACTACCTATCACAGTTTTGAAGGCCATAAAATGCCCAGATGGCACAAACCCCCCCCCCCAAATGACCCCATTTTGGAAAGTAGACACCCCAAGCTATTTGCTGAGAGGCATGTTGAGTCCATGGAATATTTTATATTTTGACACAAGTTGCGGGAAAGTGACACTTTTTTTTTTTTGCACAAAGTTGTCACTAAATGATATATTGCTCACACAGGCCATGGGCATATGTGGAATTGCACCCCAAAATACATTTAGCTGCTTCTCCTGAGTATGGGGATACCACGTGTGGGACTTTTTGGGAGCCTAACTGCGTACGGGGCCCCGAAAACCGATCACCGCCTTCAGGATTTCTAAGGGTGTAAATTTTTGATTTCACTCTTCACTGCCTATCACAGTTTCGGAGGTCATGGAATGCCCAGGTGGCACAAACCCCCCCAAATGACCCCATTTTGGAAAGTAGACACCCCAAGCTATTTGCTGAGAGGCATGGTGAGTATTTTGCAGCTCTCATTTGTTTTTGAAAATGAAGAAAGACAAGAAAAAAATTTTTTTTTTCTTTTTTCAATTTTCAAAACTTTGTGACAAAAAGCGAGGTCTGCAAAATACTCACTATACCTCTCAGCAAATAGCTTGGGGTGTCTACTTTCCAAAATGGGGTCATTTTAGGGGGGGGTTTGAACTGTCCTGGCATTTTATGCACAACATTTAGAAGCTTATGTCACACATCACTCACTCTTCTAACCACTTGAAGACAAAGCCCTTTCTGACACTTTTTGTTTACATGAAAAAATTATTTTTTTTTGCAAGAAAATTACTTTGAAACCCCAAACATTATATATTTTTTTTAAAGCAAATGCCCTACAGATTAAAATGGTGGGTGTTTCATTTTTTTTTTTTCACACAGTAATTGCGCAGCGATTTTTTGGGGAAAAAACACACTTTTTAAAATTTTAATGCACTAAAACACACTATATTGCCCAAATGTTTGATGAAATAAAAAAGATCATCTTAGGCCGAGTACATGGATACCAAACATGACATGAAATTGCGCAACAAAATAAATACATTATTAAAAGCCTTTAAAAGCCTTTACAGGTTACCACTTTAGATTTACAGAGGAGGTCTACTGCTAAAATTACTACCCTCGATCTGACCTTCGTGGTGATACCTCACATGCATGGTGCAATTGCTGTTTACATTTGACGCCAGACCGACGCTTGCGTTCGCCTTAGCGCGAGAGCAGGGGGGGGACAGGTGTGCTTTTTTTTTTTTTCCTTTATTATTTTTTTGCTTTTTTATCTTATTTTTAAACTGTTCCTTTCATTTTTTTTTTAAATCATTTTTATTGTTATCTCAGGGAATGTAAATATCCCCTATGATAGCAATAGGTAGTGACAGGTACTCTTTTTTGAAAAAATTGGGGTCTATTAGACCCTAGATCTCTCCTCTGCCCTCGAAGCATCTGACCACACCAAGATCGGTGTGATAAAATGCTTTCCCAATTTCCCAATGGCTCTGTTTACATCCGGCGAAATCTAAGTCATGAAATGCTCGTAGCTTCCGGTTTCTTAGGCCATAGAGATGTTTGGAGCCACTCTGGTCTCTGATCAGCTCTATGGTCAGCTGGCTGAATCACCGGCTGCATTCTCAGGTTCCCTGTTGAGACAGGAGAGCCAGAGAAAAACACGGAAGACGGTGGGGGGGGGGGGCATTCCCTCCCACTGCTTGTAAAAGCAGTCTAGAGGCTAATTAGCCACTAGGATTGCTTTTACATGAAAGCCGACCGCTGGCTGAAAAGAATGATACCTAAACCTGCAGGCATCATTCTGGTATAACCATTCAAAGTCGTGAATTGAGTACCTGAAGACAAAAAAATGGTTAACAATAAAACACAGTAAACGGTAAAGTATAAAAAATTGCATACCTGAAAAGCAAACATGATAAAACATAATAACAATAAAACATTGCAGAATAGAATACAGTAAAAAAGAGCAGAACAATAGAGAGAGAGAGAACAATGAAACAACAACTATTTTTTTTATTTTATATATTTTTTTGTGTTTTTTTTTGTGTTTTTTTTACACTTTTTTTTGTAACTGTAACTTTTATAACTGTAACCGGTTCCAGGTTCGGGTCTCAAAATGCGATGGAATCTTGGGAGACCCTGTGAAAGTGTGTCCTAGTCTGTGCAATGCTGTACCCTACGCTAATACTCAACTAGTGTATGGTAGCGTTCAAAACATTCACCAATGCAAAGACCAGGATTATCAGGACAGGAGTGACAATAATAGCGGGTGTCACGCCTATATCCGTGCTTGCTGCAGACACGACATCTTTTTTGGGGGGGTTCGTTGGGTAGGGGTACTCGGGAGGACATAAAGAAAATGCCTCTCATGCAGCCGACTGCATTTGGTTGGGGATGTAAATGGGGGAAGTACGGGTGCTGCAGAAGTGGTGGGTTCCCAATTAGGATTGGCAAATGCAGCAGGAAGGGCATTATGGGCACGACGGGCCTGTGTTTGTCTTCTTGGTGGCAGCGCGACACTACTTGTGCTTGCCACCTCACCAGCTTGAACTGCACTTATGGGACTCGCCACGTCACCAAGTGTTACTGCAGTGCTGGTTTGACTACGACCGGGGTGTACTAGGCCACTGGTGCTTGCCACTTCACCAAAACGCTACCAAAAAAAAACTGCCTGACTCTGCGAACGCTGCAGTTATGCGTTTAGTGTTTTGTAAGTGACAGTGATCGATCGATACTGCACTTGGGTGGGCTGGGCTGGGCCGGGCGGAAGGGCAAAACGCAGGTGCTAGCAGGTATCTGGGCTGATCCCGCTAACACTGTGTTTTTGGGAACCCTAAACTGCTGGGGACACTAGTATAGATCTGATCGGATCAGATATTGATCCGTTCAGATACTATACCACTAAGGGAGGCGTATGCTGCGTGCGTGGGTGTTAGCGGTACTGGCGTTAATCTGACAATGCCTGGAGCGACGCATATCACCGCCGGGCGATCAGGGGGCTAAACCTTTATTAGGTAATAAATGGCGGGTGCCCTGACACTATAAAAAATAAACAAACTAACCAGCGTCACCCGTAACGGTTATACGGTGATCACTGGTGAAAGGGTTAACTAGGGGGCAATCAAGGGGTTAAAACATTTTTTCGATAGTATATGGGGGTCCCTGTCACTATAAAACGCCAACGGCGAACCTAAATATTTACCTCCCTAACTAGCGTCACCAGTGACACTAATACAGCGATCAGAAAAATGATCGCTTAGTGACACTGGTGACGGGGGGTGATCAAGGAGTTAAAACTTTAATAGGGGGGGTTAGGGGGGTATCCTAGACCTAATGGGGGCTAACAGTAACTGCCCTACCACACTAACTGTCACAAACAATGCAGTAATCAGAAAGAAAAAAAAACTGCTTGGTGTCAGTGTGACGGGGTGATTGGGGGGTGATCGGGGGTGGGGGATCGGGGGTGTTTTGTGTGCCTGGCATGTTCTACTGAGTGTGTAGTGTTGTGCACTCACAGTGAAGTCTTCTCTCCTCGGCGCCGGAATGGAAAATACCGAGCCGAGGAGAGATGACATCATTTCCTTTGCTGCTGTTTAGCATACAGCAGCAGAGGAAGAACCTGATTGGCTGGGAGTGATCGCGAGGGGGGGCACGAATGGATGTCTCCCCCTCACCTCTCATCGCTCCCAGACACAAGCCGACCACCGATCGGACCCCCCGCCCGCGGGAGGCAGATCACGTACAGGTACATAATTCTGCCTGCCCGTGCCATTCTGCCGCAGTATATCTGCGTGAGGCGGTCGGCAAGTGGTTAAAAAGGCACTTAAAACAAATTAAGGCACTTTTGTTACCTACAAAAGGTGTGCATTTTTTTATTTTTTTTTAAAGGTTAACTTATCCATTAAGAATTGTTTGTTATTCATACTCAGAGTTAGACCCACCTTGGAAAATGGCAGCTGCCATTTAAATTCTGATTGGCTGGAACAGAATACTACACTTTTGGACCGTACACATGATCCGAATATCGTACAAAAACGATCTTCCGAGGAAGGATTGTACGATATTCGGATCGTGTGTACACTACTTTCGACAGCCGATCACGACCGTTCATCCGATATTATTCGATCGGACATACCCGGAAATTTTCCTTGTACAATTCCAAATCGTACGATTTTCATTTAGTTAGTATAGTTGTCGTCCGAAAATACAATACAAATACATTACAACACATGACATCACTTCCGATTTTTTTGTCTGTCGTACGAGAATTTTCATGACTTTATTTACCTATTTAGTTTCTACTTGCGACTATTAAGCGAGAACGGTCGTACGATCGGTCGTACGATATTCGGATTGTGTGTATGGGCCATTTGCGTTGGAGAGCGATTCTATATATGCAACTCACACAATATACAGTTGTACAACCAGGATAATAATATTTACCTTCCGTCCCACATACACCGGTATCCCGATGATCGTTGCAGGAATGGCGATCCCAGCTATAAAGGCAATGCCTACAGGGGCCCCAACAAGAGTTCCCAGCTGCCAAAGAATCTTCTTCCTCCTACTCCATGGCTTCTTCCACCAAAAGGTACATCCTGAAGGGCTGAGGGACACAACAATGACAAGTGTGATTACAGCAGCCAGAAGTAGGGGACTGAAAAAGAAGTACTAGATACTTGTAATCATAATATCTTAGCATGAAAACCATTTTCACTTTAAATACATCAACAACTCTGGAACGATACATAAAATCTTTCATGCTACTGCTAGTACTTTTACACAAAGGTACCATGTTTACCACTTGTGGTCCGGAACGTTTTACCCCCTTCATGACCAGGCCATTTTTTTTCCATTTGGCACTGCACTACTTTAACTGGTAATTGCACAGTCATGCAATACTACCCAAACTAAATTTATATCTTTTTTTCACACAAATAGAGCTTGTTTTTGGTGGTATTTGATTACCACTGGTTTATTTTTTTCCATTTATAAATGAAAAAAAAATGAAACTTTTGAAAAAACAAAAAACAAACTCTTCATAAATTTAGGCCAAAATGTATTCTGCTACATGTCTTTGGTAAAAAAAAAAATCCTAATAATTGTATATTGATTGGTTTGCGTTAAAGTTATAGCGTCTACAAACTATGGTAACTATACTGGAAATTTGATAATTTTTTAAAATAATATAAATGGCTGTGATCAGCGACTTATAATGTGACTGCGATTGCCCACCGCATTGACATCACCAGTGACACAAATACAGTGATCAGTGCTAAAAATAAGCACTGTCACTGTACTATTGACACTGGCTGTGAAGGGGGTTAACATCTTGGGCAATAAAGGCGTTTAAATATGTGCCTATGTGTGCTGATTTTTACTACAGATCTGTTTCTTATCCCTGCTTTGCTCCGGGCTGTGACTGGACAGACTATCAGCAGGTCCCGGCCTTGAATCATTGGGCTGGAACTGCTCATAGACTCCCATTGTGAACAATCACAGCAGCTGTCAGCAGGGGGGGGCAGCAGTACATCGATTTGCCTGTGCAGGACACCCGTCCACAGTACATTGCAGGCAGGCAGTCCGCAAGTGGTTAATGTAGGTCCTTAAAGCAAATCTTGTGACATATATGGACAGCCAATGCTGATATCCTAAAATGACTAGTTGCCAGGGCTGGACTAGGACAAAAATGTGTCCCTGGACTTCATCCAGACCGGCCCAGGGCACAACACATCAGGGCACAGTGCACATTAGGGCACGGTACAGAGCCCAGCACATCAGGGCACAACACGTCAGGGTACAGGGCACAGCACATCAGGATATAGGACATCAGGGTACAGAGCCCAGCACATCAGAGTACAGAGCATACCAGGGCACAGTACATCAGGGTACAGGACACAGCACATCAGGGTATAGCACATCAGGACATAGCACATCAGGGTACAGGACATCAGGGCACAGGTCACAGTACATCAGGGCACAGCACATCAGGGCACAAGACATTGAGGCACAGCACACCAGGGCACAGGACATGAAGGCACAGGACATCGGGGCACAATACATCAGGGCACGGGGCACATCGGGGCACAGGACATCGGGGCACAAGGCACATCAGGGCACGGGACACATCAGGGCATTGGACATTGGGGCACAGCACATCAGGGCACGGGGCACATCAGGGCACAAAGCACATCAGGGCACATCGGGGCACATAGCACATCAGGGCACATGGCACATCGGGGCACATCAGGGCACATAGCACATTGAGGCACATCAGGGCACATAGCACATCGGGGCACAGGGCACATCAGGGCACATAGAACATCGGGGCACATCATGGCACGGGGCACATCAGGGCACATAGCACATCAGGGAACGGGACACATCAGGGCAAATAGCACTTTAGAGAACGGGGCACATCAGGGCGCAGGGCACATCAGGGAACGGGGCACATCAGGGCACATAGCGCATCAGGGCATGGAGCACATAGAACATCAGTGCACGGGGCACATCAGGGCTCGGGGCACATAGCACATCAGGGCACGGGGCACATCAGGACATGGGGCACATCAGGACACGGGGCACATCAGGGCACATAGCACATCAGGGCACATAGCACATCAGGGAATGGGACACATCAGGGCAAATAGCACATCAGGGAACGGGGCACATCAGGGCGCAGGGCACATCAGGGAACGGGGCACATCAGGGCACATAGCACATCAGGGCACATAGCACATCAAGGCACGGGGCACATAGCACATCAGGGCACAGGGCACATAGCACATCAGGGCACATAGCACATCAGGGAATGGGGCACATCAGGGTACATAGCACATCAGGGCACGGGGCAAATAGCACATCAGCGCACGGGGCACATCAGGGCACATAGCACATCAGGGCACGGGGCACATTAGGGCACAGGGCATATAGCACATCAGGGCACGGGGCACATGGCACATCAGGGCACATAGCACATCGGGGCACATCAGGGCACATCAGGGCATATAGCATATCAGGGCACATAGGGGCACATCAGGGCACAGAGCACATCAGGGCACATAGCGCATCAGGGCACATAGCGCATCAGGGCACAGAGCACATAGAACATCAGCGCACGGGGCACATCAGGGCTCGGGGCACATAGCACATCAGGGCACGGGGCACATCAGGACATGAGGCACATCAGGGCACGGGGCACATCAGGATACGGGGCACATCAGGGCACATAGCACATCAGGGCACATCAGGGAATGGGACACATCAGGGCAAATAGCACATCAGGGAACGGGGAACATCAGGGCGCAGGGCACATCAGGGAACATAGCACATCAGGGCACATAGCACATCAAGGCACGGGGCACATAGCACATCAGCGCACATCAGGGCACATAGCACATCAGGGCACATCAGGGCACATAGCACATCAGGGAATGGGGCACATCAGGGCACATAGCACATCAAGGCACGGGGCACATAGCACATCAGCGCATGGGGCACATTAGGGCACAGGGCATATAGCACATCAGGGCACGGGGCACATAGCACATCGGGGCACATCAGGGCACATCAGGGCACATAGCATATCAGGGCACATAGGGGCACATAGCACATCAGGGCACATAGCACATCAGGGCACATAGGGGCGCTGGGCACATAGCACATCGGGGCACATTATGGGGCACGTTATGGGATCGTTTACTAGCCTGGCCAGCATGCAGGAAGCGTCTGTCTGTAGTAAGTTCTCTCTCTCATGTCATGCAGCGCTGCTCGCTCCCCGGCGGCCCCTCCTCTCTTCTCGTCTATCCCTATTGGCTTGTGACATCATATGGGATAGAGGAGAAGAGAGGAGGGGCCGCCGGGGAGCGAGAACTTACTACAGACAGACGCTTTCTGTGCTACTCTGCATTCTGGCTCTCGATCTACCCGTCAGGCGCCAGCTGTCAGCGATTGATGGAGCCCACACACGATCGAATTGTCCGACGGACTCCGGTCCGCTGGACCAAGTATGCCGTAAAGTCCGGTCGTGTGTACGCGGCATTAGAGACTATAGAACTTTATCTACAGGGAGAGAGCATTCAAGCTAAACAATGGAAAACTGGCTGAAGTTTTCCATATGGGCAGTCTGAATTCTAAGCATTCCCCTCTAGAATTTTTTTTTTAGATATCTAGAATTCTCAGGAGGTGGTCAGCAATGGCTGCCGACATCTTTTCTCAGCACAGCTAATCTAAAATGTTCTTTTTTTTTATCTACGGCTTTAGGAAAGGGGAAAAACAAACCACTTGGCCAAAGACAACATGGAGTACCTACGTGCTATAAAAAAAAAAAGGGGGGGGAAAGTTCTATTAGGGGCCGACTGACAAAATTAAAGGATAAGATCCCCTTTGGGAATACGTTACATTTTCTATCTGTGAATTAATAACTACAAGTACAGACAGTCTTGGCTGCTGACGGCTTGTAGTTCCCAATGAACTACCAGGGTGCTGGTGAGCACTCTAGATAGTTCATTGATCCTTCCTGTCATTCAGTACATGCCTGTCTGTACATCCGGCAGACAATACGGTACTTAGAAAGTCAGAGGTATGGTCCACAAGGTTGTCCCGCTCGTCAGTTTATTATTCTTTTTAGTTCTCTTTGAAGCCTTAGAATGGGTATCTCTGTAAGTCATTTAACCACTTAAGGACCGCCTAACGCCGATTTACGTCGGCAAGGCGGCACGGGCAGGCAAAATCACGTACATGTACGTGATTTGCCTCTCGCGGGTGGGGGGTCCGATCGGACCCCCCCCCGGTGCCCGAAGCGGTCCCGTTCTGTTCCCCGGCGATCCGAGATGAGGGGGAGGCCATCCGTTCGTGGCCCCCCCCTCGCGATCGCCGCCGGCCAATGGGAACACTCCTTTGCTGCTGTATGCTAAACAGCAGCAAAGGAAATGATGTCATCTCCCCTCGGCTCGGTATTTTCCGTTCCAGCGCCGAGGGGAGAAGACATCAATGTGAGTGCACAACACACTACACACACAGTAGAACATGCCAGGCATACAAAACACCCCGATCCCCCCCCCCGATCCCCCCCCAATCACCCCCCCCCCCTGTCACAAACTGACACCAGCAGGTTTTTTTTTTTTTTTTTTTTTTTTTTTTCTGATTACTGCATAGTGTCAGTTTGTGACAGTTACAGTGTTGGGACAGTGAGTATTACCCCCCTTTAGGTCTAGGGTACCCCCCTAACCCCCCCTAATAAAGTTTTAACCCCTTGATCACCCCCTGTCACCAGTGTTGCTAAGCGATCATTTTTCTGATCGCTGTATTAGTGTCGCTGGTGACGCTAGTTAGTGAGGTAAATATTTAGGTTCGCCGTCAGCGTTTTATAGTGACAGGGACCCCCATATACTACCTAATAAATGTTTTAACCCCTTGATTGCCCCCTAGTTAACCCTTTCACCACTGATCACCGTATAACCGTTACGGGTGACGCAGGTTAGTTCGTTTATTTTTTATAGTGTCAGGGCACCCGCCGTTTATTACCTAATAAAGGTTTAGCCCCCTGATCGCCCGGCGGTGATATGCGTCGCCCCAGGCAGCGTCAGATTAGCGCCAGTACCGCTAACACCCACGCACGCAGCATGCGCCTCCCTTAGTGGTATAGTATCTGATCGGATCAATATCTGATCTGATCAGATCTATACTAGCGTCCCCAGCAGTTTAGGGTTCCCAAAAACACAGTGTTAGCGGGATCAGCCCAGATACCCGCTAGCACCTGCGTTTTGCCCCTCCGCCCAGCCCACCCAAGTGCAGTATCGATCGATCACTGTCACTTACAAAACACTAAACGCATAACTGCAGCGTTCGCAGAGTCAGGCCTGATCCCTGCGATCGCTAACAGTTTTTTTGGTAGCATTTTGGTGAACTGGCAAGCAAGCACCAGGCAGCGTCAGGTTAGCGCCAGTACCGCTAACACCCACGCACGCACCGTACACCTCCCTTAGTGGTATAGTATCTGATCGGATCAATATCTGATCCGATCAGATCTATACTAGCGTCCCCAGCAGTTTAGGGTTCCCAAAAACGCAGTGTTAGCGGGATCAGCCCAGATACCTGCTAGCACCTGCGTTGTGCCCCTCCGCCCGGCCCAGCCCAGCCCACCCAAGTGCAGTATCGATCGATCACTGACACTTACAAGGCACTAAACGCATAACTGCAGCGTTCGCAGAGTCAGGCCTGATCCCTGCGATCGCTAACAGTTTTTTTGGTAGCATTTTGGTGAACTAGCAAGCACCGGCCCCAGGCAGCGTCAGGTTAGCGCCAGTACCGCTAACACCCACGCACGCAGCATACGCCTCCTTTAGTGGTATAGTATCTGAACGGATCAATATCTGATCCGATCAGATCAGATCTATACTAGCGTCCCCAGCAGTTTAGGGTTCCCAAAAACGCAGTGTTAGCGGGATCAACCCAGATACCTGCTAGCACCTGCGTTTTGCCCCTCCGCCCGGCCCAGTCCAGCCCACCCAAGTGCAGTATCGATCGATCACTGTCACTTACAAAACACTAAACGCATAACTGCAGCGTTCGCAGAGTCAGGCCTGATCCCTGCGATCGCTAACAGTTTTTTTGGAAGCTTTTTATTGAACTGGCAAGCACCAGCGGCCTAGTACACCCCGGTCGTAGTCAAACCAGCACTGCAGTAACACTTGGTGACGTGGCGAGTCCCATAAGTGCAGTTCAAGCTGGTGAGGTGACAAGCACAAGTAGTGTCCCGCTGCCACCAAAAAGACAAACACAGGCCCGTCGTGCCCATAGTGCCCTTCCTGCTGCATTCGCCAATCCTAATTGGGAACCCACCACTTCTGCAGCGCCCGTACTTCCCCCATTCACATCCCCCAACGAAATGCAGTCGGCTGCATGAGAGGCATTTTTATGTGCTCCCGAGTACCCCTACCCAACGAACCCCCCCCAAAAAGATGTTGTGTCTGCAGCAAACGCGGATATAGGCGTGACACCCGCTATTATTGTCCCTTCTGTCCTGACAATCCTGGTCTTTGCATTGGTGAATGTTTTGAACGCTACCATACACTAGTTGAGTATTAGCGTAGGGTACAGCATTGCACAGACTAGGCACACTTTCACAGGGTCTCCCAAGATGCCATCGCATTTTGAGAGACCCGAACCTGGAACCGGTTACAGTTATAAAAGTTAGTTACAAAAAAAGTGTAAAAAAAAAAAAAATATATATAAAATAAAAAAAAATAGTTGTCGTTTTATTGTTCTCTCTCTCTATTCTCTCTCTCTATTGTTCTGCTCTTTTTTTACTGTATTCTATTCTGCAGTGTTTTATTGTTATTGTTATTGTTATTGTTATTATGTTTTATCATGTTTGTTTTTCAGGTATGTAATTATTTATACTTTATTGTTTACTGTGCTTTATTGTTAACCATTTTTTTGTCTTCAGGTACGCCATTCACAACTTTGAGTGGTTATACCAGAATGATGCCTGCAGGTTTAGGTATCATCTTGGTATCATTCTTTTCAGCCAGCGGTCGGCTTTCATGTAAAAGCAATCCTAGCGGCTAATTAGCCTCTAGACTGCCTTTACAAGCCGTGGGAGGGAATGCCCCCCCCCCCCCACCGTCTTCCGTGTTTTTCTCTGGCTCTCCTGTCTCAACAGGGAACCTGAGAATGCAGCCGGTGATTCAGCCAGCTGACCATAGAGCTGATCAGAGACAAGAGTGGCTCCAAACATCTCTATGGCCTAAGAAACCGGAAGCTACGAGCATTTTATGACTTAGATTTCGCCGGATGTAAATAGCGCCATTGGGAAATTGGGGAAGCATTTTATCACACCGATCTTGGTGTGGTCAGATGCTTTGAGGGCAGAGGAGAGATCTAGGGTCTAATAGACCCCAATTTTTTCAAAAAAGAGTACCTGTCACTACCTATTGCTATCATAGGGGATATTTACATTCCCCGAGATAACAATAAAAATGATTTAAAAAAAAAAAAAAATGAAAGGAACAGTTTAAAAATAAGATAAAAAAGCAAAAAAATAATAAAGAAAAAAAAAAAAAAAAAAAAAAAAGCACCCCTGTCGCCCCCTGCTCTTGCGCTAAGGCGAACGCAAGCGGCGGTCTGTCGTCAAACGTAAACAGCAATTGCACCATGCATGTGAGGTATCGCCGCGAAGGTCAGATCGAGGGCAGTAATTTTTGCAGTAGACCTCCTCTGTAGATCTAAAGTGGTAACCTGTAAAGGCTTTTAAAGGCTTTTAAAAATGTATTTATTTTGTTGCCACTGCACGTTTGTGCGCAATTGTAAAGCATGTCATGTTTGGTATCCATGTACTCGGTCTAAGATCATCTTTTTTATTTCATCAAACATTTGGGCAATATAGTGTGTTTTAGTGCATTAAAATTTAAAAAAGTGTGTTTTTTCCCCAAAAAATGCGTTTGAAAAATCGCTGCGCAAATACTGTGTGAAAAAAAAAAATGAAACACCCACCATTTTAATCTGTAGGGCATTTGCTTTAAAAAAATATATAATGTTTGGGGGTTCAAAGTAATTTTCTTGCAAAAAAAAAAAAACTTTTTCATGTAAAAAATAAGTGTCAGAAAGGGCTTTGTCTTCAAGTGGTTAGAAGAGTGGGTGATGTGTGACATAAGCTTCTAAATGTTGTGCATAAAATGCCAGGACAGTTCAAAACCCCCCCAAATGACCCCATTTTGGAAAGTAGACACCCCAAGCTATTTGCTGAGAGGCATGTCGAGTCCATGGAATATTTTATATTGCGACACAAGTTGCGGGAAAGAGACAAATTTTTTTTTTTTTTTTTTGCACAAAGTTGTCACTAAATGATATATTGCTCAAACATGCCATGGGAATATGTGAAATTACACCCCAAAATACATTCTGCTGCTTCTCCTGAGTACGGGGATACCACATGTGTGAGACTTTTTGGGAGCCTAGCCGTGTACGGGACCCCGAAAACCAAGCACCGCCTTCAGGCTTTCTAAGGGGCGTGAATTTTTGATTTCACTCTTCACTGCCTATCACAGTTTCGGAGGCCATGGAATGCCCAGGTGGCACAAAACCCCCCCAAATGACCCCATTTTGGAAAGTAGACACCCCAAGCTATTTGCTGAGAGGTATAGTGAGTATTTTGCAGACCTCACTTTTTGTCACAAAGTTTTGAAATTTGAAAAAAGAAAAAAAAAAAAAGTTTTTTCTTGTCTTTCTTCATTTTCAAAAACAAATGAGAGCTGCAAAATACTCACCATGCCTCTCAGCAAATAGCTTGGGGTGTCTACTTTCCAAAATGGGGTCATTTGGGGGGGGTTTGTGCCACCTGGGCATTCCATGGCCTCCGAAACGGTGTTAGGCAGTGAAGAGTAAAATCAAAAATTCACGCCCTTAAAAACGCTGAAGGCGGTGATTGGTTTTCGGGGCCCCGTACGCGGCTAGGCTCCCAAAAAGTCCCACACATGTGGTATCCCCATACTCAGGAGAAGCAGCTAAATGTATTTTGGGGTGCAATTCCACATAGGCCCATGGCCTGTGTGAGCAATATATCATTTAGTGACAACTTTGTGCAAAAAAAAAAAAAAAAAAAAAAAAAAGTGTCACTTTCCCGCAACTTGTGTCAAAATATAAAATATTCCATGGACTCAATATGCCTCTCAGCAAATAGCTTGGGGTGTCTACTTTCCAAAATGGGGTCATTTGGGGGGGGGTTGTGCCACCTGGGCATTCCATGGCCTCCGAAACTGTGATAGGCAGTGAAGAGTGAAATCAAAAAGTTACACCCTTAGAAATCCTGAAGGCGGTGATTGGTTTTCGGGGTCCCATACGCGGCTAGGCTCCCAAAAAGTCCCACACATGTGGTATCCCCGTACTCAGGAGAAGTAGCTGAATATATTTTGGGGTGCAATTCCACATAGGCCCATGGCCTGTGTGAGCAATATATCATTTAGTGACAACTTTTTGTAAATATTTTTTTTTTTTTTGTCATTATTCAATCACTTGGGACAAAAAAAATAAATATTCAATGGGTTCAACATGCCTATCAGCAATTTCCTTGGGGTGTCTACTTTCCAAAATGGGGTCATTTGGGGGGGTTTTGTACTGCCCTGCCATTTTAGCACCTCAAGAAATGACATAGGCAGTCATAAACTAAAAGCTGTGTAAATTCCAGAAAATGTACCCTAGTTTGTAGACGCTATAACTTTTGCGCAAACCAATAAATATACGCTTATTGACATTTTTTTTACCAAAGACATGTGGCCGAATACATTTTGGCCTAAATGTATGACTAAAATTGAGTTTATTGGATTTTTTTTATAACAAAAAGTAGAAAATATCATTTTTTTTCAAAATTTTCGGTCTTTTTCCCTTTATAGCGCAAAAAATAAAAACTGCAGAAGTGATCAAATACCATCAAAAGAAAGCTCTATTTGTGGGAAGAAAAGGACGCAAATTTCGTTTGGGTACAGCATTGCATAACCGCGCAATTAGCAGTTAAAGCGACGCAGTGCCAAATTGGAAAAAGACCTCTGGTCCTTAGGCAGCATAATGGTCCGGGGCTCAAGTGGTTAATCTGTTACCATGGCAACAGGACAGTCATTGAAATTTGACAGGAACTGTTGTTTTATCCAAGGATGCCAAAGTTTTTCAAATTTTGGAATTTGATTTTGATCGATGGCTACCATCTTAGCATGGGACATTGTATTATTCATTCTGTGAATTGTTTCTGCTAGTACCAATGTAGGAGATTTCCATGCCTTGGCCACTGTTTGTTTTGCAGCCGTTATTAGTTGGATCATAAGTTTGAATTGAGAGAGTGTTAACCATTCCGGTTTTAGATTAAGTAAAGTTATATATGGATCTGGTTGTATTATTTTTTTAAATATTTTAGATGCAATCACGAAGACTTCCTTCCAGAAGGTTTGGATTACTGGGCACGTCCACCATATGTGTAAATGTGTGCCTATTTCTGGGCATCCTCAAAAACAAAGAGCTGAGGTATTAGGTGAATATTTTGCCACTCTAGCGGGTACAAGGTACCAGCGAGTTAGGACTTTATAATTTGTCTCCAGTGCTAAGATGTTGGGTGAAGATGACTTAGATGTGAGCCATATGTTAGACCACTTACTACTCCATAAAATTGATTATAAAGTGATGAAATTGTACCTTTAGCAAATGGATCTTTTGTACAGATTGATTCAAAAATGGATAATTGGGATAATGGTGTATCCTCCTTTAGGAATCGTGTATAGAAATTTTTAATTTGGAGATATCTAAATATCTCAGAGTTTGGTAGATCATATTTTTCTCTAAGCGATGGGAATGAAAGGAATGATTTAGATGCTATGAAGTCATTTAGTGTCTGAATGCCTGATGTTGTCCAAGCTTTAAAAGAATTTGGGTAGATCCATGCCGGATAAAAAGCCGGATTTCTGATAAAAGAAAGGAGAGGATTGTGTGGAGATTGTAACTGATATTTGGTTTTTAGTTTATCCCAGAGAGATAAGAAGTGTTTAGTTATGGGATTATGAATTTTAAAGCGGTCTTTAGGATCAAGCCATAACAAGTTTGATATTAATAGAGGGTCATTTTCTGAAGCCTCTATAAATACCCATAATGGGATTTCCTGTTTTGCATGGTATTTGGACAGACTGGCCAAATGTGCTGCTCTGTAGTAGTTAGTAAAATTAGGGTATCCCAGGCCTCCTTTATTTTTGGGAAGATGTAGTGTGTGTATAGGTATACGTGGTTTAGAAGAACCCCATATAAACGAAGTTGCTCTTTTTTGTACTATTCTCAAAAAATAGGAAGGAATTGGAATAGGGAGGACTCTGAATAGATAAAGCAATTTGTTAGTTGAATTTAATGCCCATGCCAAATATGTGCCTGGTTTGTTTGTATTCATGTAGAAATTGTGTTTGGAGCGTTTGAGGGATTTATCAACTGACTCAGTGAGAAATAGATCGTATTCCAATCTAGATTTTTCCAGATGAGATATTGTACTCTGAGATGGATTATCTTGGAATGATATGTAGGCTGCATTAAAATTGAGTTCTAGTTTTTTGCTAGATTTTTGCGTTCCCGTTTAAATAGTGCCATTTGTCTTTGTATTGTACCACGCAATACAGGCTTATGAGCTTCCCACAGTGTTATTGGGGAAATGTCTGTTGTATTATTAATTGATATGTATTCCTTTAAAGCTTGTTCAATGGCCATCTGATGTAGTGGGTGTTTGAGCATTATGTCCGGTAAGTACCACGTTGGGTCATGCGCTTTTGGTATGGCTGAGGCTATAGTAGTGTATACTGCATTATGGTTAGACCACGGAATCGGAATTATATCTGATGCAATAATTTCTGGTATCATTCCTATTGTTAGAAAAATATGATCTATTCTGGTGAAGGTTTGATGAGGGTGCGAGAAATAAGTGAATTTCTTTTTCATTGGGTTACTTTCTCTCCACGAATGTACCAGATTGTATTTGGAAAGAAGTTGAGGAAAAGGTAATCTAGAGGTTATTTTAGATGGTGTAAAAGGTGATTTATCTAGAAATGGGAGGAGGACCTGGTTCGAATCCCCGCACATTATCACTGTTCCTATTTTGTGTGTATTAATCACTTGTAATATATGTGAGAGGAATGGTGTAGGTTGTTTGTTAGGAGCGTAGTAGGAAATCACTGTGATTGCTGTATCCATTATATAACCCATGAGTATCAGGTATCTACCTTCTGGGTCTTTAATTTCTGATGATAAGGTGAATGGTGTGGATCGGTGAAATGCAATTAGAGTTCCCCTTTGCTTGGTACAGGCAGAAGCCGTGTAAATTTGTTGATAAAAAGGAGAAATATATTTTGGAGTAGAATCTTTGGTGAAGTGTGTTTCTTGGAGGCATACTATGTGAGCCTTCTTGTTATGGAAAGTACGGAAGGCTTTGGTCCTTTTTTGAGGGACATTTATTCCCTGAACATTCAGGGAAAGTATATTCAGTGGTGCCATGATAACAGATCAAATAGTTTTGACTTACTTTTTGTTATGCAGAGCTGACTGCGCAGATCAACCTGTGTGGACTGAAGAGATGCAAAGATAGGAAAGAAACCAGTGAATTCTGGAGTAAAGAGTAAACAAAAAACATATGAGATTAGATGATACATTGTATAAATTATTTTTTGCAAGTAATCACAATTTACCCGTGAAAGAGAATAAATATCTCTCTCAGGGGAATAAGTGCCTTCGTCACACTCCCACATAATAGAGGAGAATGAGGAGGGCTAATGGGGGGTACACGGATCTTCCGCTTACAGGAGAGAAGTGCTATGTCAAAAGACATCAAAATGATGATTCATTAATTGGAGGGCAGAATATAGTTTTTGTTGAAATTATTTATTCCAGGGTGGTTGTATATGGTTAGTCTTGCCCTAGGCTAAATAATTCAGTTAGAAAGGTACTGTTAATTACTTTGGTATTGATGAAGATGGTTTGAATTATTTTGGGATTTTAACCCTTTTAGAGTAAACAATTACATATTTTATTCATATGTAACTGTTTAGATATGTTAACTCATAAAATTGAGGTTGTATTGCTTCAGATTAGAATAAACAAAAACATATTTCTAGGAACTAGTTAGGTAATAATATATTTGTTTTAAGAAAAGAAAGAAAAAGCTTCCATTACTTCTGGATTATTGAACATATTTGTCCTAAAAAGTAATAAATCTATTGTTATTACCTGAAAATATATAACTGAACAAGAATTTCCTTGTTTCACTTATATATTCTAAGGCTATATGAATCAGAAGTAATAAGAAATATAACTGGAATGTAACTTGATCCCACACAGTGTGTGACTATCAGAATGCAGTTACATTCAGTTATAAATACAGTTTTTTTATAGAGAACCATCTCTTAGTATAATAAATGAAGAGATATCAGGAATTAGGATGTCAGTCCATTGAATCTTCTTGGTCCATGGATGATGTGGCATAACGGCCTCTTTTGTGAGAATGATGATTCCCATTTTGTTCTGATATTTTCTGGGTGCTGCCTGAAGGTGAAGATGATGCCATTCTTCTGCGTGTGGGAGTGTTGCTGCTTGTGGGTTCTGTCAGATTTAATTTTAAAAGGGTTTGTTGTAGTTCATCTGCTGATCTGCTTCTGTAAATTGTACCTTGGTAGTTAAATCTGACTGAAAAGGGGAAACCCCATTGATACATAATGTTGTGGCGTTGCAGTTCCATTAGTTGGGGTTTCATGGATCGTCTTTTAGTAATAGTGAGTTGGGATAGGTCAGCAAAAATTTGATAATTGTGTCCTTGAAAATGAAGTTCCTTTTTTTCTCTTGCAGCAATTAGTATTTGTTCTTTCGTTCTGTAATAATGAAATTTTGTGATTATATCACGTGGGGGTCCATCTTTCTTTTTGGCTGTGAGGGCTCTGTGTACTCTGTCCAGTTCTAAACGTTCAATAGGGATATCTGGCTTTAGTTCTTGTAATAGAGCAGTAATAGTACATTGCAGGTCTGTCACAGTTTCAGGCATTCCCCTTATGCGCAAGTTTGAACGTCTGGCTCTATTTTCATAATCTTCGAGCTTAGTTTGAAGTATTAAATTCTCTTCTTTTAATTGTTCCAATTCTGTTATATTTTCTTGGGTTGTAATTTCAATTTAATCAATTTTTATTTCTAAGGCTGCGGTGCGGTTTCCCAGCTCTCTTATTTCTTTGGTTAGGCTGTTTGTTATTTGGTCTGAGGTTTGTTTTAAAGCCTTATGAAGCATCTTTTCAAATTGTAATAATATTACTGGGGATGCTGAGGAGGCTTGTGGAGAAGTTTGTGAGAGGATTTGTTCTGTATTTGACTCAAATGGAGAGTCTTGCTGTGACATTTTCTGTCTATGAGAGCGCCCTGATGCTGTATCTTGTGAGGTGACTGGAGCTGCTTTAGTTGCAGTGAGTGCCTGTGAGCTCTTTGTGAGGTGATTTTTATTTCTGCCACGGTTTCCTCCCAGTACCATATTTCCTGCCCAAACTTTCACAGTTTGTTCCCTGGGGCAAAAAGGTTCAAATGGATACCTTTTGAGCCTGCAGGCTCCGCTTTGTCCTTCTCTTCTCTCCTCAGCGGTGTGGAGCTCTAACAATGCATGTCTGCCCTGCTAGACTCCGCGCATGCACCTCCAATGTAGAACAATCTTTGTTTTCAGGTCACTTGAGAGTTGTTTTGAGGCCCCCATGTTGCCACTCTTCAGAGGAGAGTCAAAGAGAACAACAACTTGCAATTGGCCACCTTAAATACCTTTTCTCATGATTGGATGCACCTGTCTATGAAGTTCAAGGCTTAATGAGCTCACCAAACCAATTATGTGTTCCAAATAATCAGTGCTAAGTAGTTACAGGTATTCAAATCAACAAAATGACAAGGGTGCCCAAATCTATGCACCTGTCTAATTTCATTTTGATGCATATTGAGCATTTTCTGTTACTCCAATAAACCTCATTTCACTACTGAAATATTACTGTGTCCTTCAGTTATTTGATAGATGAAAATTAAATTGCTGATCCAAACACCCAAAAATTTATAAATGACAATCTTGGAAATTGTCAGGGGTTCCTAAACTTTTGCATACAACTTTATGAGTTAAGTGGTTTAGACAGTAGTGATTAAATATGTGATGGTTATTTATGACTTTTTACTTTTGGATTTTCTTTTTACTTTGTTGTAATATATTTCTGTCATAAATGACATAAATAATATTGTTATTGATTTTTTTTGTATTATTGTTAGTTTTGTTTGGATGTGTATGTGCATGTATGTGTGCATATATGTGTACAACTGTATAGTTAGATTATTGTTAATTAGTATATTATATTTGAATTATTATTGTATGAATTTATATCGATGGGACATTGAATAGTTTATTATTAATTATGGAGAAGGGATTGCATTAGATAAGATGGTACGTCTTCCTACTCCTTTTCGGATATGTAAACTAAATTTATATATGTATATATGTATATATATATATATATATATATATATATATATATATATATATATATATATATATATATATATATATATATATATATATATATATATATAATTTTTTGTCTTCTCTAGTTGTTTTGTGATTGTCTACTACTGAATGATTACTTTTTTTTTATTTTGTACTTTTTTTTGACATGATTGGCTTGCCAGGATTGTTAGATGACCTGGAAAAGTCTGACTTCAGCTGCAAGTTTTATTTTCCAGCTAAAAAGCCCCTTACAACATGAGTAAACTCTTCTCACACACTGCATACAAAACTTCTACTAAATTCTGTAATAGGCTGTTTCCTGATAGCGGAAAAAGCCAAACAAAGCAATGGAGTGGAAAAGTGGTTCTGCTGTACCATGGAAACTAAGAGGCAGCTTGTTTTCTATAGAAAAGGTATAGCTGAAAGCAAGCAAATATGGAAGGGTAAAGTCAAATTCTACAGTTATAGTTTAAAGACAATATCTCTCTTGGGCTTGTATTGATGTATCTATTGATGCTGAGCTTAGAACGCCTGCTTAGCTCTTTGGCACAAGGGAGATGCTTCCACAGGCACAGTGTTACGTTTTGCTGAGGTAACACAACCTTTGATCACTTTTGTAGTGACATTGGTTTAAGTGTATTTTGACTTATCGGTGTGTATGGCACCTTATTTTAGCAGTGTTTTCCGATAAATTTCCATTAATAATAGAGCTTGTAAGACTTTTTTTTTTTTTTTTTTATGCATGATCTTGGAATTAAGAGCAACGTGTGCTTTAAACGAAGTAGTGTGGAGCGTTCCGCCCCGCGATCCCCGCTGAGCAAGCGGGTGTTCACGGGGCGGATCATCACTGCTAGATTTTTTACAGATGTCCAAGATTTCCCCTCCATTCCTCTCCTGGTGTCACAGAAGCTAAAGGGGTGGGGAATCTCTCTCTATTGGAGTCACAAACTGCAATAAAACCTTACCTAAACAAAACTTGTTTATGTTTAAAAAGGAAAAAAGAACAAAGGGCGGAACTTTGAATGAGGTACACGGAAGCAAGTACAAAAATTGGGCAAAAAACTAATTTAATATATTCTAAAAGGTAATACATTTACACATTGTTATTGCACAGAGTCGATATAAATACTTTGTATTTCATCACGATAAACATTCCAACATGGACTTGTTTGCAAATACATAATAAGTTAAATATCTGAGAAAGCACAATGATATAAAATATGACATGCAGAGGTATCAATTATAAAGGGTGTGAGAAAAAAAAAAAAAAAGCACAGATTGAAACATCCATACATGATTATTGGTTAGGTACACCTATCGGTAGTTGTAAGCTCTACGCGTTTCGGGACCTTTAAGCCACTCGTCAGGAGCAAGACCTCAAGGGACACCTATGGATATGAAAAAACAGCCATGTTTTGAAAGAATTCAGAAGAAGGGGTGGGCAAATGTAAAACATGTCCCCAACATATATACACTTGACCCACCAACATACATACAAATCTGCGCAATGGTGGCATGGCTACGCTAGTCAGGCCGGGCGAGAGTGCCACGTCCTGGAGCTGAGGGGGCCCTTCCAAAAACCAGCCCAAAACAACGCCCCAGGTGGGTCACAGATGGGGGTGATGGTGATGAGATGAAGGAGGGAGTGCAGATGGCACGGGATGCCCCAAAATAGAGAGGACCTGAGGATTATGAGATGAGTCAAATACTGATGGAATAGCTGAAGTGATAGACCAAAAAAAGAAAAAAAAAGAGGAAAAGGACTAGGTGAAATGGTGAAAAGAGAAATTTACCTGCTAAAGGGTGAATGAGGCAGGAATGCCATGTGGTGTGTGTTTAACAAGGAGGAGAGTGACCGAGGGAAACCAAAATGTGAAGCCCAAAAACAAGGGGAGGCTCAGGCGGCGAGTGCCGCCGTTCCTAAGCCCCCAACATCATGCACCAGTGAACCATGGGGGCAAGGGGGGTGCCACGGGGAGAGCGCCGGTAAAACCAAGCCACTCACCCGATTGCGTCGTGTCAAGCCCCTTGAGCGCTGGAGATGGTGGACAATTCCGCCGGCTAAAGTACGCCACGAGGACGCCAAATAGCCGGCACGGGAGGCAAACTTGTTTATGACAAGTGAAGTAGCTGACTGGAAAAGGTACTAGAGTGTAATGAGGCTGACAAACTGGTATCTGGAAAAAGGCAACACAATGGAAAATACACATTTAATTCTAACAGTATCATAAGGAACTAAAGCCGGCCATAGACAATGCGATTTTCTTTCCTGCAACCAGAGATTGCAGAAGAGAAAATCGCTTGATTTTCCCCATCAATACAGACTGAAAATCCATACCCATGGAGCTATTGTGTTCTGATGAAGGGGAGCCGTCACTGCTGGGAGAACACAGTAATTATTGCTATTAGCTACAGCCGCTGGCAATAATCGCGTGAAAAATCCAACAGCTTGATTGTACCTGGTTGTAAGACGTACAACAATCGAATTGGGTACAATCAGACTGCCCATAGATGGTTAAAATCTCGGATGGTCCCTGCTGAACGTGCCGAGATTTGTACCATCTATGGTCAGCTTAAATGCTGTAACTACTTAACAACCAACCAACTTGACATTAGAGCAGATATTAGCCTCACATCATACACACACAAAAAAATAAAACTAGGTTTCATTGTTCAGAAATTACCGATTAGATTGCAGATCTTCCTTTTACCTAATTAATTAACCCTCTATTCACTGCTATGGCAGAAAGGTGAAGCAGGCAAAGATTCCTGAACAATCCCTTATGATGCCTACTCGGTTCCCATCAACACAATAATTTATGTATTATGCAGGAAAAAATATGTGTAAATGCATGAAAATGTGCATCATTTCTGTTGTATCTACCGTATATACTCGAGTATAAGCCGAGTTTTTCAGCACATTTTTTTGTGCTGAAAATGCCCCCCTCAGCTTATACTCGAGTCAAGCACTTTTCTGCCGCAGAGAATTACATTTTCCGAACCGACTTTGGGGCCCCGTATCTTGGGGCCACTTGGTGCTAGGAACCCCAAATTTGGTGTGCAAACCCAGTGGAACTAGCACTACAACATAGCCAGGGGTTCCTAGCACCAAGTGGCCCTGAGATACGGGGCCCCAAAGTTGGTTCGGAAAATGTCATTCTCTGCTGCAGAAGAGTGCTTAACATTTTCCGAACCGAAATTGGGGCCCCGTATCATGGGGCTACTTGATGCTAGGAACCCCAGCTTTGGATATATTATAGTGCTAGCTCCACTGGGTTTGCACACCAAATTTGGGGTTCCTAGCACCAAGTGGCCCTGAGATACAGGGCCCCAAAGTCGGTTAACTGTGTCCATCTGCAGCAATGTCATTTAGGAACCCTTAACTACAGAGTTTGAAGTTCGGGGGACCTATGGCTGCAAATGGGCACAGTGAGGCATGCAAATGGGCATAGTGAGGCTGCAAATGGGCATTGTTGACCTTCTTTTCCACTTACAGTAGCTGCGCATTTCTCAGCCTAGGCTTATACTCGAGTCAATAAGTTTTTCCAGTTTTTTTGTGGTAAAATTAGGTGCCTCGGCTTATATTCGGGTCGGCTTATACTCGAGTATATACGGTAATTACTTATGACAATCTATCTCCTGTTGAAGATATATAAAAACGTTTTTGTTTTTAAAAAAAAATGCAGTAGGTTTTTGTGTTGCTTTGCCTTGCTTTTTTCATGCCAAGAAGCCTTTTTTGTTTCATGAAGAATGAACTGTAATTATTGTTCATCCAACCGACAGTAACACACAACACGTAATATGCAGGGTGCATCGAATGAGCTTCTGCAACCTACGAGTGTCCAAGTACCATCCAATCACAGTTATCTTATAGAAGGAAGATTGTGCTGGTATTCTGGGCTCTGTACCAGAATGATGTGCAATAACGAGATAACTTTACGCTTCCTGCCACCAACCTGATTATCAGAAACGTTTACATTCACAAAAAAAAAAGCAAAGAATACTGACAAAGCGAGTCATTGTACGAAACTATCCTACATAAAGAACTGATCTCATTTCAGACATTCCTGGAAGAACTGCAATCTTTCAAGGCAATGACTTGGTCATGATAAAAAAAACCTTTGAGGAGATACCTGCAGCTCCTGATTCTTGGCTTGGCTGTGATGACGAGCGGATTGTCCTCAGGCGTAAGCTTTCAGCTCATTCCTCGCGTGCAGCGTCACATGTCTGGTTAGGGTGCCAGATCTGTTTGCAGTGGTAGCAGAACTCTGTTCCACAGCCATCACGACCACATGTCAAATTGGGCAGCTGGCACAGCCAAAAGCGAGGACGGCATACCTGGAAAAAAAAGCAGGAGCAACTACTAAAAAAGGTAAAAGTGATGCAAGAATGCATACATCTACATCAGTGGTCTCCAAACTGCAGCCCTTTGCTTACCTTTATCTGACACTTGGGACAACAGTCCTCCCAGTGATACGAGACACTATTCTGTCAGCTGACATCAACAATGGGCCACCATTTCTCCCACTAACACCAACAATGGGCCACCATTTCTTCCACTGACACCAACAAAGGGCCACCATTTCTTCCACTGACACCAACAATGGGCCACTGTTCCTCCCAATGATGGGACACTACTCCTCCCCTTAATACCAATGTTTACTCCCACTGATGCCAGGAAAATGTCCACTCCCACTGGCCACAGTCCAGCCCCCCTATAGTATGAAGGACAATAAACTGGCCTTTTGTTTAGAAAGTTTGAAGACCCCTGATATACATTAACATCATTACGGTCTTTGTCAATGGGCTTTTGTGTCAGAACTGCTCATCTTCACATAAAGGTCAATGAGCATGCAAATGCAGCTTAGGAGGAAGTCAAATATAGTTCAGGTCGGGGTCAACGTCTTTTCAGGTTAAATGCACCCATCAATAAACTCTGAATGATCTTCAAAGTCTCCAACGGTTGTCAAATGCTAAATTCACATATCAAAATATAGCCAAAGCCTGTTGACAGAGGCCTTTAATATGCTACAAGCTTTAGATTTTGACACAGGAACATATTCACCACAGGAACAATGAAACACTACCCCCCCCCCCCCAGTAAAAAAGAGAGAACACTCCCAGTGACACCAGGACATTTTCTACTTCTGCTAGCCACATTCCGCCCCCCCCAGAGTTTGAAGGATATTAAACTGGCCCTTTGTTTAGAAAGTTTGGAGACCCCTACCTTAAACGAACATTTCCAACACAGAATCCATAGCACGAAGAATGCATGGCGTTTTGAGGGCAAAAGATAATCCTACCTGGTACCTGACAGTTCTGCTTGCAAAAAGTGTATACGTCTATGTTATCCTAAGTTATCTGTGAGTCAAATACTACACCATGCAGGACATGAAGTCTGTCAGGAATCGGGATAAACTGTTCATTAAGCCTATGTAAAAAGATCACTTACACGAATATGTTTACACTACAGACTAAACCAGGCATGGTCTAAGATATAGAGATTTCCCCACAGGTATGATCTCCCCTGAATGACATGAGGGAGGGCCAGTTCTTGGAATGAGACAGACAGCTAAAGGGTATGACCAATGCAATTATCAGCATGGATGTGCACTGCGGAGGGATTAAATCTTCCATCAGGTTTTAAATTCTGTCCCAGACTCTACCGGGGAGAGTTCACTTTTGATCTCAATAACATAGGACAAGTAATGAGGGTGATGGGGATCACCAGGACAAGAAGGCACATGGATCCCTCCGCACAACATAGTCTAAGTTAGAGCAAAGCAATGACAAGCTCAGGCTCTCTGCTTAGGACTGAGCTACAGCTGTAAATCAGAGGGTATGCATCAAACCACTGGAGAGAGACTGCTGCTTCCACGCAAAGAAGAAATCTTTCTCTGTAGTATAGATCAGGCCACAAGATTTTCTCCTCATCCAGGGACTGATTTACAAAGAAAATGTATCGTAAGACAGGGAGAGCTTATGGTCTTGCCAAATTGAAGTGAAGCACTTCTTCTGAAACTCTAACTGGGCTTTAGAATGGCCAATGAATGTCAAACGTTCTTCAGACACAGGACTTTGGTATTCACTAAAGATTATAAAATAGGTGCAGTTACTGTAATCCATGTGACAATTTGGGAGCTGCTATTAAATTAAAACAATGCAATTGCTTTATATAATCCATTGCAAGTTTCTTACACTGTGGATCTCTTGTCATGCCAACTGCAGTTGGCTCAGAGAATGTGAGATTGTGTTTTCAAAGGCCCAACTTCAGGACCACCATAAAGATTGAGGTAATGACATCTACAGCAATAGAACTAGAACGCTTGACAGCGCACAGTTTTAGGTTACTGCATTCCAGTATTACAAATATACTGTTACAAGTTCATGTATCCCTCATCAGGAAGCAAAATGGGTGACAGATTCAGAAAAAAGGAAAGATCTAATGCTGAAATTCTGTGCTCCATTATATGTACAATTTGGTAACTTGTGAATCCATAATGCTCATTGCCCACCTTCATTTTTGGCTTCATGGCTGAAAAAAAATATTAAAAAATTACCATTTTAAAAAAAAATAAGTCAAATAAGCGGTAATGCAGTTTATTATTGGGCAAGACCCACCAAAATGTTCATCTGGGGGTCGAAAATTGCACAATAAAGTGTTTGATGAAACAAAAACTCTACTCACTGCGTGTAGAGTCACATATAATGTAAAAGAACCTGCGCATCAGTGAAATAAACCAGTGTGACAGATATATAATTGTGCATAAGAACAACTAATGCTGGCCATACACTATACAGAAAATCGTCCGAACCCATTTTCGAAAAACGAACGTTCGACCGTGACCGCAAACGATCGTGCCATCATATAATGACCGATAAATTGTTCAGTGGACATGAATAAATAATTTTTTGTTCGTTTTTTTACATATACCTAGTGCAGACAGTTCGGACGGGAAACACATTAACCTTGCAATTTATCGTACGTTCGGCAGAAATTTTCCAAACTTCCCGTTCGTTTTTTTCCCACAAAAACGTCACAAACGATTATCGATTTGTGCCCATTAACTTGCCGAAAAACGAACGAAGTGTCTATACGAACGATTTTTCAGCCGATTTTTCGTATAGTGTATGGCCAGCATTATTCTATTGATCTCTCATGGCTGGGACAGGCTTCAATGTAGTATAGTAACCAGACTCGTGGTGTAGATATAGACAGGTAAAAATACCCTTACCGGAATCGGTGGACTCACTAGCCAACGGCTGAGAGTCAGACAGGCTTAAAGAGTAGTTGGAGCTGGTAGTCCTAGAGGAGGTGGGTGTGACACTGTATCCAAACTCGATGGAGAAGCGGTAGGAGCACTCACCGGTCACTTTCATCCAATCTCACTGCATTCCAGTCTCCATAGTACAGGACTGTATGGCAATCCTATTGTAAATCTTCACGGAGAGGATATATCCCTCAGAATGAAAAGATGGAAAGAAAACTTCCACATAGTGTGAATCAGCTTCCCAAAAAACTTTTATTAAAAGTTTTATAATAAAAAACACTCTGGCTCCTAAGGCAAAACAGGGACCAGGTGCAAAACAGATAAAATAAGCGCTTACATCAATCGTGGCAAGACAGGCATATCAAACCCGACGCGTTTCGTCCGCATGGACTTCAACTGGGGTATATGTCTGTCTGCCACTAACATGCCCATATATATATGTAAAATATAATAAAAAAACCTACAACACCTGTTTGCGCCATGGGAAGCGCTACTTCCGGGTACTCAGAAGATGGCGTCAATGGTATTGTCAGCTAATCATAATGAACAAGTGTGGTATAGACACCCAAGCCTCGGTCCGGTTTAGCCAATGGGGCACCATCACAACATTTCTCCGTCTTACGTCAGCGTCAGATGGCAACCCCTCCACCAACTGAGACCGTTGGCTGTAACTCGTCACGACCTCACATTACCGCCTCGACATCGAGGCCAATCACCGACAGGACGTCAACTGGAACCATCAGCCTATCTGAGCCCACGTACATTGCGCGTGACGTCAGTGGCCATCTGTCAAACAGGCTGCCGGAAATAGGAAGTAAAAGCGAGGCATTCGGAACGCAAATGCGATCCACGCCTCAAGATGAACTTAAATGTTAAACGAAACTTAACCAGAGGAAATTTGAAACGTTTTTAAGCAATCACATTAGTAACAGTATCTATTTTATAATTTCACATGACGCCAACAATGTTAAAGGTGCCTAATACACTCTGATACCTATAATAGAATCTAAATGTTCTCATTAATTAAGGAACAAAAAATAGACAATCTCGTTAATTCAAAGGGTACAACACAGAGCTTGTCATTCGCATATAAATACACCCTTATGTGAAGCACATTACAGATAAAATAAATTAATAAAGCAATAACCTCACTTCTATATGTTAGATAAATAACAGCAATAAATACCTATAATAGATTAATTATGGGACTCTACATTAGTGTATTTCATATCTGGGACTCTATATTAGTGCGTTTTATATCTGAACAGATATAAAAAAGAAAAAAATTATGTGGTACTAAAACATACATCACAAGGAACCGAGAGCGAAAGGGGACAAAACATGCATTCACTTTAAGATTGGTTAATAAATGCATTTATGTCCCAATCGATGTTGAGGCCAAATGGTGAATAACATTTTAATTGGTGTATCCAGAACGTCTCTAATTTTGACACACCCCTCTTAAGAGATTCTCCCCTCCAGTGTAGGACAAACTTGTCGATGGCTTGGAACTTGGTCCCTGCTGGGTTCTGATCATGACATCGGAGAAAATGTTTAGGGACGATTTATGGACGATTTATGATTGTAACATCATTCACATAAGTGTATATCATTTGGATATTTTTTGAGTCGCGCATAGTGACTTACAGTTTATGTATTACTTAGTTGTTCTTATGCACAATTATATATCTGTCACACTGGTTTATTTCACTGATACACAGGTTCTTTTACATTATATCTGACTTTACACGCAGTGAGTAGAGTTTTTGTTTCATCAAACACTTTATTGTGCAATTTTCGACCCCCAGATGAACATTTTGGTGGGTCTTGCCCAATAATGAACATTACGTTGCTTTTAGCGCCACACTTTATTATATTTATGGATTCACAATTGGTCTGATTGTTGTGTTGGCTGCTTCATATACTTTGGTTGACGCAGTATTATTTTTTGATATTTTGGTAATGCAGTTTAGTTCAATATGGGGCAGAGGAATATAGGATATTCTTAAAATGTCAAGTTATACTGCCACATAGAGTTTGGGACACCAACCAAACAAGGTAAAAAAAAACTTGACACCAGCCACCGTGTAACCCCTCTACCCATCAGGTCTCAGTTTTGTGAGCAAGTCCAAGAAACAGAGGGGTGGAACTTGTATCCTTTAATGGACTCCAATAAAAATATCTTACAGTAGGAACAAGAATCTTATTTTCTTTTTATTGTTCATTGAGGGACACAGGAATTTAGGATATTCTGAAATGGTTGGGCAAGTCACTGAGAGATCCACTGATCACAGGTGCAATGCTTTGCAGGCTCTTATGAAAAAAACAAATGCAAATATGGGTGCATCTAATATTTTAAAAAGTGAACTTAGACTTTAGAAGTAGAAGGTAGGGCAATTAAAACACCCACACAAGGAAGGGAAGGCAGGGATGATGGTTTATCGAAAACCAAACTCGTACAGACCACCACCAGAACCCGGAAAGGACAAGAGAACATACTGTACCCTGCTTTACCAGTTACTGATAATATGATTTTAAAAGACCAAGTAAAAACTACCCCTGAAGGTAGTAACCTGCTCCTCTGGGAAATGAGTAGGAATCAGAATGGTATTATTAGGAAATTCCTTCTCTAGAAGGGAGGAGAGAAGTTCAGGGGAATTTCCTCAGAAAGTTCCAATAAGACCTGTGAATTTTCCCTCAAAGGGGAATTTTGGAACAGGGTCCCAGTGAATCCAACATGTTGACTTCCAGCAATGGATACTTCTCCCTGATAAGGAAAAGAATGGCACTCAAGTTTTTAAAACTCACTCTGTAAATGCAAAGATCATACATTGAGCAGAACTCAAAAAGTCATACCTTGGCTATAGGAAAGATAAAGTAGCCACTAACACACAAAGTGCTATCTAGAGTAGGGGGTAGTCCATCTGACCAGTAACGAGGCATTCTCAAACCTTTCCAGAGGTGAAGGTAGTGCAACACCCAAGGTGATGTCCAGCAAAAGTCAGGTCAAAATGCCATCCCACAAAAGTGTCTACTGACAACTCGGGAGCTATATGAACTGGAAGACCAGATTCAAGGACTAAATGTTTGCGCATACATGTATCAGAGGGGCCCTCCCAGGGAGGTTGGATGAAACCAATACATGCCCCACAAGAGAAAGAATAGTAATAGAAAAAAAATTATGGGTTCCAAGAGACCATCCTGGTGTCTTTCTCCATGTTAGGGATTTGGGTCTCTGGACAAAAGTCCAAAAAGGAGTTGCGAGACCATACCAGAAAGGTATTTCCTAGCAATTTCACAATGCTTGCAGGAGGAAGACTGGAAAGGGTCTGGTACACATATGGAGGAGAATGAGGGTAAACAGGGAGTTCCCTCTCTTACCACACATTAGATCTCTTGCAATTTTTCTCTAAATGACGTTTGCAAATAGGATGTTTCTTCCCTACTTCTCGGTAGGTGAGGATGTCCTGGCACTCCCATGCCCACATGCTCTTAGCTGCATATCTGCAGTGAGATAAAGGCACTGTGGTCTCTGATGGCTGGTCTTGTAAAATTCTGTGATGTCACTACTGTGCTGCTCACTGAACCAGGCTTGGGCATGAGGAAGCAAAGCCCTGCTTCTACCCGGTGCAAAATAAAGCAAGGTACGTTAATAATGAGAAAAGATCAGCTTCAGGGAGACCACAGGCAGTACTGGTGAAAAGTTCTTTCCTGCCCTTTTTGGGCCCAGCCTGCAGAGTTCATTATCTCTAAAGCAGTGGTCTCCAAACTAGGGCTCTTTGCTTGCTTTTATCTGGCCCTTGGGGTGCCATTTTATCCACTGATACCAACAATGGGGCATAACTGATACCAATGAAGGTGCACAATTCTTCCCACTGACACCAATGAAGTGGCACAATTCTTCCCAATGACGCCAACAATGGGGCACAATTCCTCCATGTTCTGAGCTAATGACCAGGCCTCATCTCATCGCATGTGCCAAATAGGTCTTTAATTGGATTTAGTGAGCCAGAGAGCAAATACTGTAATGGCCGCAGACAGCCAGGATCACAGGCACTGGAATAAATTAAATTTTCTCCTGCAGTGGACGAAATTGCTGGGGTGATACTGTTTTTTTTTTTTTTTTTTTTTAACGTTAACCTTCACATATCTTTTAATAAAAACTAAAGTGGAAAAAAATATTTTCCTGCTGTGATTTGCATGCGTTTTCTGTCAGAACACAAACATATCAGACTATTCTTTTTTTTAAACTTTCAAGTTGTTGCTTGTTCGCATAATCTTGCTGTTGGCAAAACAAGACCGGTTTACATTTAAAACGATTAGTACATCTTGCTGTAAAGTATTTCATGCTGGGAGCCTGGGCTTATCACTAGCAGGAAGGTATAATATACATTTCTACAGCATCTCACATCAGAGCTGATTAGATTTTAAATGTAATTTATTAAAGTGGTTGTAAAGGTAAAAGGTTTTGTTTTTACCTTAATGCATTCTCTGTATTATGGTAAAAAAACTTAATAGTAGCACACCCCCCAGCCCCACCTAAATAATCTCTGCCTAGTCTGTATCCAGCGCTGTGCACATCTGCAGCAGCTCGTCTCCCCTCTCCCAGCTCTTACAGGCTTAACCGAGAGTAGCAGGAGCCATTGGTTCATGCTGCTGTCAGTTAAAACCTGTGAGCAGGGAGGGGGCAGGCCATGTTGGGCTGTGTGTCTGAATGGATGGGACGAGCCCCGACAGGAAGCAGGAGGAGTGAGGGAGGAGCCAGGAGTACCAGCAGGGGACCCCAGAAGAGGAGAATTGGGGCTGCTCTGTGCAAAACCATTGGTAAGTATAACACGTGTGTTATTTATAAAAAAAAAAGGGAAGCTTTACAATCACCTTAAAGTGGTTCTAAACTGGCTCAAGGTTTTTTTTACCTTCATGCATTCTATGCATGAAGACAAAAAAACGTTTTCTGTGCAGCAACCTCTCCCAATGTTTACCTGAGCCCAATCTCGATCCAGCGATGTGCACGAGTGCCTCGGCTCTCCCTCCTCATTGGCTGAGACAGCAGCGGGAACCACTGGCTCCTGCTGCTGTCATTCACAGCCACTGAACCAATCAGGAGAGAGAAGGGGTGGGGCCGAGCCACGGCTGTGTATGTGAATGGACACGCAGAGCCACAGCTTGTGAGCCTGCTTGAGTGCCCCCATTGTAAGCTGCTTGCTCTCGGTGAACTCGGCAGGAGGGGGGGGCCATGTCGCCAGCGAGGGACCTGAGAAGAGGAGTGGGGCTGCTCTGTGCAAAGCCACTACACAGAGCAGGTAAGTAAAACATGTGTTATTTTTTTCTTTTTTTAAAGAGACCTTAATATCACTTTAATGTACTGTATTTCTAAAGCCAATTTTTTCCCCATTTTTATTGCAACTTCGTACCATTACAGGATATCTAAAGCCAAGAACTAAATTGTGGCTTATCAGTCCCTTAGATGTGGTGGCTGCATTAATGTTCATTTTTCAAGCAAGTACAGCAAATACAGGAATTACAAATTGATCCTGCCAGAAACGCAGTACCTTTATCGCATGGTCAGCTCTCTAGCTGTGCTGGGAACTCAGCCTGTTCTTCTCCAATGATCAGACTTGTCCTGGCTTCCCATCCCTGCACAGCCATTTACTAGGGAGACCAGTGCACTGCATAGTTTACATATACTTAAAGCGGAGTTCCACCCAAAGACAAAACTTCCGCTTTTCCGAATGCTCCCCCCCTCCGGTGTCACATTTGGCATCTTTCAGGGGGGGAGGGGGGAGCAGATACCTGTCTAATGCAGGTATTTGCTCCCACTTCCGGGCATAGAATGTCGCAGGTAGGGATGAGCTTCATGTTTGAGTCGAACCCATGTTCGACTCGAACATCATCTGTTCGCCCGTTCGCCGAATTGCGAACGGTATGGGCCGTTCGCGCCAAATTCGTGCAGTGCATTACTGGCTGATGATTGGCCAAGCATGCACTATGACCCGCATGCTTGGCCAATCACAGCGCCGTCTGAACAGAGAGCCGTAATTGGTCAAAGCCAAGGAGGCTTTGGCCAATTATGGCTCAGGGGATTTAGTACACGCCCCACACTATATAAGGCCGCCTGCACGGCGGCCCTGTGTAGTGTGTTCCGGCGTTCACAGATAGAGAGAGAGACAGACAGACAGTGTCATTAGATAGATAGATAGATAGATAGATAGATAGATAGATAGATAGATAGATAGATAGATAGATAGATAGATAGATAGATAGATAGACAGACAGACAGAAGAAAGGATGAATGGATGGAAAGAAGGATGGATAGAAGAAAGGATGAATAGATGGAAAGAAGTATGGATGCATGGATGGAAGGAAAGAAGGATGGATAAATGGAAGGATGGATAGATGGATGGCCAAAGCTCTCTTATGGTTCATAGTATACAACTGACATCAAGCAGAAAACACTTTACTTGTATCTAAATACAAGTCACCAAAGGACTTCTGTTTAAAATCTATTTTTGGGTCTCCCACAATCAACTACTGCCTGAATACAAACACATATTCATGGAAGATAGATAGATAGATAGATAGATAGATAGATAGGTGGATAGATAGATAGGTAGATAGATAGATAGATAGATAGATAGATAGATAGATAGATAGATAGATAGATAGATAGATAGATAGATAGATAGATAGATAGATAATGACTTGATGGGTGGGTGGTTGGTTGGTTAATTGATTGGTTGGAAAGTCAAAGCCCCCTGACGCATCATAATATGCAACTGGCATCAAGCAGAAAACACTTCACTTCCAGCCTTAATACAAGCCACCTACAAAGTGGTGGACAAAGTCCCCATAGGGCTCCCGCCCACATTTTTGGGCCCACCACACTCAACTATTATCCAGGTAAAAACACTTATTCCTGTGGATAGACAGATGGTTACAAAAGCAACCTTTGTGAAGTTTCTCACGATTCATATTATACAATCGAAGGCAAACACACCCTTTGCTTCCAGTCCGAGTGGCATCAAGTAAAAAAAAAAAAAAAAAAAAAAAGGGAGATCCGTCCTACCTATCTCACGCTGGCCTGACCCACATCTAGTATTAATGGGCCCCTAAGTCCCAGAGAGCCCTGTGCACAGTCTGCACAAATGCCACGCACACCCTTGCTGATACACGCTCTTCAGAATGCGCTCAAAGAGGTATTTTAAAAGTTCGGCCAACCCTACTATCTGTGCCAAACACATGGCTTGTTGCAAAGTCTAAAAAAATAAAATAAAAAAAATTCCATCTTTCTGCACACATATCGAAGGATTACTCTGTGTCTGTTTTTCTCCTGCTGCACCCAAATGCAACACTAAAATAAAATAATCAACCTTATCAGTGGAGGAGAATGAAAGGAATGGATATTGCTCCCCGGTCTGGTATCCCAGAGTGGCTCCTCTACTGTCGTATTGGTTCATTGTCTGTGCTGTGGCTCCAAAGACTCGTTTAATAGGGTTGTTTTAATAACATACCACCTCTGGTAATAAAACAATATTTAGACGAGGGCTAAGGTTTTACGACCAATGGAACCCAACAGAAAAAAATAAACAATATTTAGACGAGGGCTAAAGTTTTACGACCAATGGAACCCAACAGAAAAAAATAAATGCTTTCAAGACCAAGCTCCCGTCTTTTGATGCGGCCAAGGCACTACAAGCCCCAGTGTTGGCTCACCGGGGCTTGCAGTTGGCATACCGGAGATTGTAGTTGGCGTAACTGGGCTTGCAGTAGCAATACCGGAGATTGTAGTTGGCATTCCAAGGTTTGCAATTGGCATACCGGAGATTGTAGTTGGCATACCGGGGCTTAAGGTTGCTCATCATCTTCGAGAAGATGAGCCTAAGATTAAAACAAATATTTAGCAAGAGCACGAGCTTGGCAGCGTACGAGAAAAATTAGGAGGCAATCGAAAAGCTCACAAAATGCTGGCGTTGAAGAGAAAGCAAACACGAGCCAATCTCAAGACTCTTTAAAAAAAGAGAGCAATGGAATAATAAGCCCCCCTCAAAAAAAGAGAGGATCTCTTTTCTAGGCTTGTTCTCTGGAGCTTCTTCTGTAGTGACAGGAGGAATAGGGAGAAAAATTGAAAATCACAACCATTTTTTCCCTGACATGTGATTGCCAATGTAAGCCTTTGCAGTTCCATCTGGCTAAGACAGGGGTTTTTGAAAGCTACTTCACCTCTCCCGGCTTTCATACATTTTCTAATACAATATTATCCATGGTACATACATCACCGTAGCCAAGAAGACAGCAATTAAATGAAGGATCTAGGCTTGGTGATAGCCGTGCACAAATCCATCTCCTCCATGCAAACCTATTCGGAGGACAGTCTACTTAATTACGTGCTGTCACTGGGAGAAAAAAAAAGGGGGACTCTGGGATTTTTCAAAGCACGGTTCTGCACCGTGGAAAAGGGGGTTAAGCTGCCTCCTCTCATCTTCTAGCTCCATGACCTGGTACCTGTAGCTAAACCTAAGAACCTCCACCCTATAAATATTCATTCTTTTAATAACGGTTGGCTCCAACGTGTAGCAAGTTAGCCTTTAAAAACCATACTGGCACAAGTAATGGATTTTTTTTTCCCCTCAGCACCCGGGAGACTCCCTTTGCTCTTCAAAAAAAAATATATATGTATTTATATGGAAGTTAAATGAATTATATGAAGTGAAAAATCTGGAGGTGCCCCAGGCTGAAATGCTTCTTAAAAACAACAAGTGAAGAGGCGCCTCTGGGTGCAGTCATTTTTATATGTAGAAATACTTTTGATCAAACATGAATAAACTCACATTGCTGTAGTTAAAAACAGGCATGGTAGTATGTCAAAGATGGCGCTTCCGATCTTGTGCCTAATGGATAGTCTCTGCCGTGGATGTGAAACAACTCTTCCGGGTATGGTGTGCCGGCTTCATACACCAGAGGAGCAGCCTCAGAATGAGGCTTGGAGCGCACGAGACCGCTGGCTGCAGGGGGATGATGTCATCAACAGTGGACGCGTTTCTCGGGCATGCGCGCTTGGATGGTCAGCAAGCCGCGCCCCTTTTTCAACAGACACATTGGCTAACCATGCTAAAAAGTTTAAGTAGGGAAAGGGGGAGGAGACAGGGAGGGGAAAGAACTAAAGGACAGGAAACCAGGGATGTGTAAACAGCCCAATGCTGTAGAACGTAACCATGACATGAGTGGGTGGTGCAGAGAGCAGAAAGAACGAAAGGGGACTAAAAGTGTCACCAGGGGAGCTGTGTGACCACAAAAAGGAAGACAGAGGGGAGGAGGAATAAAGGGAGAGAAAAAGGAAAAAGAAAAAAGAAAAGGAAAGAAAAAGTGAAAAAGTCCCCAAGAGAGGGAAAAAAGAGGAAGGGAAAAGGGGGGGGGGGGAGAAAGGGTAGAGACTCGCAAACATCTAAGCTGCATGTGTATACCTAAAAGTCTAAAAATTGATAGTAAAATATATCCTAAAAGATCCTCAGACATCCTAAAAAATATATACACACAAAATGTGTGCATATGTGCAACATGCATATGAAACATCATATGAAATATACTAAAATATGTACCTCAAACAGATAGATAAAAAATAGATGAAAAATACCTTTCAATACATTATATAACAGCTAAAGGTGCACAACATAATAATAAAATAAAACAAAAGAAATGCATGTATATAAAAGTACAATATGGAAGTAGTAGTATATAGAATAATGTCAAATGATATGGGTGCCTTAATAGGCATTAAGAGAAGGGAGACAGGGAAAGGAAGGACCATAATTGACGGAACCCGTGGATAATGGATATCAGTATTATTGGGGGTCAATGGTAATAAATAAGGAAATACATGTATACATAAAAATTATGTGGGAAATATGGAAATAACGATATATGATGAATAAGTAAATATCAGAAAATATGAACGCCTGAATGGGCATTTAATGGAAAAGAAAAAAGAAGGACCCGTGGATAATAGATATCCGTATTCATGGAAGTCCATATACTATATTAAGGACAATGATGGGACTGGGAGAAAAAATAATACCAGGTGTTACAATATGGTGGAAATTTCTATTCCTTAGTTCATACCCCCAGGTGAGAGAACGTCTAACTGGTAAATCCAGAACGTTTCACGGGCACATAGTTTCTTGAACCGTTCTGCAGCTGGTAAAGAGTTGGGGATTTGTTCAATAACCCACACTTTGAGCCCTGTGGTGGATTTTTGGTGGGCTTGGAAGAAATGTTTGGGTAGGCTATGTGCCACCTTCAGGGGATCAATCCCACCCTCAATAGATCTCCAATGCTCACCGAACCTAGTCCTAAATGCTCGTATTGTGCGGCCTACATACAGTAGGCCACAAGGGCAAGATAATCCATAGATCACTAAGTCAGAGGAGCAGTTGTAAAAATCTTTCAACGTGTAGGTGACCCCTTTAGTGGTAAAGGACTTCTGGCCGTGGTGAACAAACCTACAGGTTTTGCACAAAGGTTTACGACACTGAAACATCCCAACTAACTGAATAAGTATAGGTTTGTTGGGAGAACAGTGTCTAAACCGAGTTTTACTGGGGGCTATTTTCATGAGGTTGGGAGCTCTACGATATGTGACCTTGGGTTTATCGGGGAGGTAAGGTTTTAACAGTGGATCTTGTAATAAAATGTTCCAATGATCCGCTAGGATTTTTTCCATTTTTCTAAATTGATAATGGAAGGTGGTAGTGAACCGTACTGTGTGATGATCGGGATCCCGGGATCGTTTCGGAGGTTTGCCTTTTAAATAGTGCTGAAAAGCCTGATCAGTAAGGGCTGGAGGGTAGTCTTTGTCTAAGAACTTGTTTTTTAGCAGGATGCTCTGGTCAACGTAGTCACATTCCCTGGTACAGTTCTGTCTTAATCGGCAGAACTGTCCCTTTGGAATGCTGTTGATCCACTGCGGGAGGTGACAACTTTTATAGTGTAAAAAAGTGTTTCCCGCAGTCGGTTTGACATAGTTTTTGGAAATGATCGTGGATGTAGCTACATCAGCACTAAGCTCCAGATCAAGGAAGGGCAGCATAACGGGACTGGCAACAAAGGTGAAAGAGAGGCCATATTGATTGTCGTTACAATATTTAACAAAATCGTTAATCACATCGACATCATCATCCCAGATAACAAAAAAAAAAAAAAAAACACCACACAAAACACATTCAATATTAGAAAAAAATGTCCTGTTCTTTTGAGTTCTCATCACTACGATAGAACAGGAATGTCAATTTGACCCCACTAATGATTAAGAATGTTTAGAAAATTACAATTTTAAAACAAACTTCTTTTAGTGTGTGGCCGGTTTTAATCCTGTTACACACCAATGATTCTTCAGTCCCAAGAGAACTAGGAGGGTTAAGTGAACTCTTCAAGATAACACAGGAAGTGTGCACAGGACCGCACTGAATGTCTAACATGATGAACAGGTGCTTGGTTCTTATCCAAAAATTTCAATGGTAAATTTAACAAATAAAAAGGTGATGATTATTGGGGTTTATATACAGTACATACTATATAATGTACGGTCAGGTCCATAAATATTGGGAAATCAACAAAATTCTAATCTTTTTGGCTCTATACACCACCACAATGGATTTGAAATGAAACAAACAAGATGTGCTTTAACTGCAGACTTTCAGCTTTAATTTGAGGGTATTTACATCCAAAACAGGTGAACGGTGTAGGAATTACAACAGTTTGTATATGTGCCTCACAATTTTTAAGGGACCAAAAGTAATGGGACAATTGGCTGCTCAGCTGTTCCATGGCCAGGTGTGTGTTATTCCCTCATTATCTCATTTACAAAGAGCAGATAAAAGGTCCAGAGTTCATTTCAAGTGTGCTATTTGCATTTGGAATCTGTTGCTGTCAACTCTCAATATGAGATCCAAAGAGCTGTCACTATCAGTGAAGCAAGCCATCATTAGGCTGAAAAAAACAAAACAAACCCATCAGAGAGATAGCAAAAACATTAGGTGTGGCCAAATCAACTGTTTGGACATCCTTAAAAAGAAAGAACGCACCAGTGAGCTCAGCAACACCAAAAAACCCGGAAGACCACGGAAAACAAGTGTGGTGGATGACTGAAGAATTCTTTCCCTGGTGAAGAAAACACCCTTCACAACAGTTGGCCAGATCAAGAACACTCTCCAGGAGGTAGGTGTATGTGTGTCAAAGTCAACAATCAAGAGAAGACTTCACCAGAGTGAATACAGATGGTTCACCACAAGATGTAAACCATTGGTGAGCCTCAAAAACAGGAAGGCCAGATTAGAGTTTGCCAAACAACATCTAAAAAAGCCTTCAGAGTTCTGGAACAACATCCTATGGACAGATGAGACCAAGATCAACTTGTACCAGAGTGATGGGAAGAGAAGAGTATGGAGAAGGAAAGGAACTGCTCATGATCCAAAGCCTACCACCTCATCAGTGAAGCATGGTGGTGGTAGTGTCGTGGCATGGGCATGTATGGCTGCCAATGGAACTGGTTCTCTTTTATCTATTGATGATGTGACTGCTGACAAAAGCAGCAGGATGAATTCTGAAGTGTTTCGGGCAATATTATCTGTTCATATTCAGCAAAATGCTTCAGAACTCATTGGACGGCGCTTCACAGTGCAGATGGACAATGACTCGAAGCATACTTCGTAAGCAACCAAAGAGTTTTTTTTAAGGGAAAGAAGTGGAATGTTATGCAAAGTCAATCACCTGACCTGAATCTGAGCATGCATTTCAATAGCTGAAGACAAAACTGAAGGGAAAATGCCCCAAGAACAAGCAGGAACTGAAGACAGTTGCAGTAGAGGCCTGGCAGAGCAGCACCAGGGATGAAACCCAGCGTCTGGTGATGTCTATGCGTTCTAGACTTCAGGGTGTAATTGACTGCAAAGGATTTGCAACCAAGTATTAAAAAGTGAAAGTTTGATGGATGATTGTTAATCTGTCCCATTACTTTTGGTCTCTTAAAAAGTGGGAGGCACATATACAAACTGTTGTAATTCCTACACCGTTCACCTGATTTGGATGTAAATACCCTCAAATTAAATCTGAAAGTCTGCAGTTAAAGCACATCTTGTTTGTTTCATAAATCGTAAATTCTTGCAGGGCTGAAGTGGTTAAAAAGGTACTGTGACACAGCCTGTGACTGGCAGAAATGTGCCCACACAATGTTATTTCCACAAAATAATAAAGATTTAATTTCAAAAATATATTTGTATGACAATTTCAAATAACTTATTTTTCCTTTTATTTTTGAACACGTGACCAGCAGCAGAGGACTAAAAGCTTCCCCTGCTTATGTTTCCCTGCAGACAGGCTGGAAAAGACCTGGGTCATGTGACAGCTGTATATCAATGAAGAAAAAAGTACTTATTTTTTTTAATAATTACTGTGCTATCATCCACATACAGCAATAAAAAGGGACAATTTAAATTCAACAGTGTGCATTTAGTATCACTTTATTTTATGTCTGAGGCCGTGGGGGGTGGGGTTATATATGTGCTGCTGTGTTTGTGTCGAGAGAGAACTCACCGAGAGTTCCAGGTCTCCTATGAATGACTGGGAACCAGGAGACATGTTTCCCGATCACCCCATTGCCGTAATAGCTTCTGTTTTTGCTATAGTAATAGTATAGTAATTAGCCACTGCACAGCCCACCCTGTGTATGTTTTTCTCTTCTTGAATGGAGAAAAAGATGCACAGGGGTTGATTTACTAAAACTGGAGAGTCAAATATCTGATGCAACTGTGCATAGAAACCAATCAGCTTCCAGATTTGTTTGTCCAAACTTAATTGAACAAGCTGAAGTTAGAAGCCGATTGGCTACCATGCACATCTGCGCCAGATTTTGCACTCTCCAGTCTTAGTTAATCAACCTCTTTGTATCCTTTTTTCCCTGCTAGAGAATAAAAAAAAAGTGTAAACACACAAAAAAAAAAAAACAAAAAAAAAACATATACTTAAGAGACATATCTTTATTAACACTTTATGATATGACTTTACTACACAGGTCATACTCCGATTTAGAGAGAAAATTAACCTTATATGTTTTCCACACTATTATTAATCACAAACATACTAATGTACTAGAACCACTCTAAATTTATTACAGATTAGATCTGAATTTCCTTGTCAAAAGAAGTTTATTGAGTATACAATGTTATAAAGATACATAAAGTAAGTTTACAAGGATCTATAAAGTAAGCTCATTGTTTTACAGTAGGGTTTATATAGGTAAATATCATGAAATTTCAAATATTAAACATTGGGTTCACGTAAACCTAAATTAAAGATATATATCATTTCTTTAGTTACTTTTGTAGGTATTTAAATGATTTATACCTACTATACATATTGTTTACAAGTAGAGTGTAAATAGGTCAAATAAATTCCGATAATGAGCTTTAATCGTAAGGTGGAGAAAAGGAAAGAGAAAGAAGAAAAAAGGTTGAAAGGTAGAGGTATGGTCCACAAGGTTGTCCCGCTCGTCAGTTTATTATTCTTTTTAGTTCTCTTTGAAGCCTTAGAATGGGTGCCTCTGTAAGTCATTTAATCTGTTACCATGGCAACAGGACAGAGTCATTGAAGTTTGACAGGAACTGTTGTTTTATCCAAGGATGCCAAAGTTTTTCAAATTTTGGAATTTGATTTTGATCGATGGCTACCATCTTAGCATGGGACATTGTATTATTCATTCTGTGAATTGTTTCTGCTAGTACCAATGTAGGAGATTTCCATGCCTTGGCCACTGTTTGTTTTGCAGCCGTTATTAGTTGGATCATAAGTTTGAATTGAGAGAGTGTTAACCATTCCGGTTTTAGATTAAGTAAAGTTAAATATGGATCTGGTTGTATTATTTTTTTAAATATTTTACATGCAATCACGAAGACTTCCTTCCAGAAGGTTTGGATTACTGGGCACGTCCACCATATGTGTAAATATGTGCCTATTTCTGGGCATCCTCGAAAACAAAGAGCTGAGGTATTAGGTGAATATTTTGCCACTCTAGCGGGTACAAGGTACCAGCGAGTTAGGACTTTATAATTTGTCTCCAGTGCTAAGATGTTGGGTGAAGATGACTTAGATGTGAGCCATATATTAGACCAGTCCGTGTCTTCTAAAGTTCGTCCCAGGTCCTCCTCCCACCTCTGAACGTAAGAGGGTCTATTAAGATTTGCTACTCCATATAATTGATTATAAAGTGATGAAATTGTACCTTTAGCAAATGGATCTTTTGTACAGATTGATTCAAAAATGGATAATTGGGATAATGGTGTATCCCCCTTTAGGAATGGTGTATAGAAATTTTTGATTTGGAGATATCTAAATATCTCAGAGTTTGGTAGATCATATTTTTCTCTAAGCGATGGGAATGAAAGGAATGATTTAGATGCTATGAAGTCATTTAGTGTCTGAATGCCTGATGTTGTCCAAGCTTTAAAAGAATTTGGGTAGATCCATGCCGGATAAAAGGCCGGATTTCTGATAAAAGAAAGGAGAGGATTGTGTGGAGATTGTAACTGATATTTGGTTTTTAGTTTATCCCAGAGAGATAAGAAGTGTTTAGTTATGGGATTATGAATTTTAAAGCGGTCTTTAGGATCAAGCCATAATAAATTTGATATTAATAGAGGGTCATTTTCTGAAGCCTCTATAAATACCCATAATGGGATTTCCTGTTTTGCATGGTATTTGGACAGACTGGCCAAATGTGCTGCTCTGTAGTAGTTAGTAAAATTAGGGTATCCCAGGCCTCCTTTATTTTTGGGAAGATGTAGTGTGTGTATAGGTATACGTGGTTTAGAAGAGCCCCATATAAACGAAGTTGCTCTTTTTTGTACTATTCTCAAAAAATAGGAAGGAATTGGAATAGGGAGGACTCTGAATAGATAAAGCAATTTGGGTAGAATAGTCATTTTGATTGCATTAATCTTCCCTATCCAGGATAAAGGAAGTTGCGACCATTGTTTTATTAGATTTGTGATCTGTCTTAATACAGGAGGATAATTGGTTGAGAATAAGTCAGAATGAGATGCTGTTAAATGAATTCCAAGATATGGGATTGATTTTTCTGCCCATGTGAATGGGAGTGCAGCCCTAGCCGGGATCAATTCCATGTTTGTGAGTGAAATATTAAGCACTAGGCATTTCTTAGGATTAATCATAAGGCCGGATAGGGCTGCAAATCCATCAAGAGCTGGTATTAAGTTAGGACCAGAGACCTGTGGTGATGATAGAAAAAGTAATATATCGTCTGCAAATATACATAATTTGTGTGTAATACCTCCTACTTCAATGCCAGTTATAGTTTGGTTTGTTCTGATGTATTGGGCCATGGGTTCGAGTATAAGGGCAAATAATAAGGGAGATAATGGGCAACCCTGTCGGGTACCTCTTTCGATATTAAAGGCTTCAGATTTGTATCCAGCATATTTTATATAGGCTTTGGGTTTATTATATAATGCTTTGATCCATGTTAAAAAGTGGGGTCCAAAACCCCATTTTTGTAATGAATATTGCATATATTGCCAGGATACTGTGTCAAATGCCCTCTTAATATCGAGAGATAGAAAACATAAAGGGATTTTCCGTTTTTTAGCAATATGTGCCAATAACACTGCCCTGCGTATATTATCGCCTGCCTGTCTATTTGGCATGAAGCCTACTTGATCTCTATGTATTAATTTTCCTATAATGCTATTGAGGCGTTTTGCTATTATTTTTGCTAATAATTTAATATCGAGGTTTAACAGAGAGATAGGCCGATAATTCACACAGGAAGTATCATCAGAAAGGGGTTTTGGGATCATACAAACAATTGCCATTAGTGTTTCTTGCTGAAAAGAATGTCCATCTAGAAGTTTGTTAAAAGTTTCAGTGAGAATGGGAGAGAGTATTTCTGAGAATGTTTTATAGTATAAAGCCGAGTAGCCGTCTGGGCCTGGTCTTTTGTTAAGTTTTAGGTCTTTTATGGCGTTAGCAACTTCATCTATAGTTATAGGCTCATCCAAACTGCTTTTTTGATTCTGAGATAACTCAGGTAAGGTTATTTTTGAGAAGAAGGATTCAGCCTCTGTAGGATTAAATTCATTATTTGTCTTGTATAAAGTTGCGAGATGTGAGTGAAATTTATGGACTATTTTAACTGGATTACAAGTGTAAACATTTTTTGATAATTTCAAACGTATTGGTTTGAAAGATTTGTTAGTTGAATTTAATGCCCGAGCCAAATATGTACCTGGTTTGTTTGTATTCATGTAGAAATTGTGTTTGGAGCATTTGAGGGATTTATCAACTGACTCAGTGAGAAATAGATCATATTCCAATCTAGATTTTTCCAGATGAGATTTTGTACTCTGAGATGGATTATCTTGAAATAATATGTAGGCTGCATTAAAATTGAGTTCTAGTTTTTTTGCTAGATTTTTGCGTTCTCGTTTAAATAGTGCCATTTGTCTTTGTATTGTACCACGCAAGACAGGCTTATGAGCTTCCCACAGTGTTATTGGGGAGATGTCTGTTGTATTATTAATTGATATGTATTCCTTTAAAGCTTGTTCAATGGCCATCTGATGTAGTGGGTGTTTGAGCATTATGTCCGGTAAGTACCACGTTGGGTCATGCGCTTTTGGTATGGCTGAGGCTATAGTAGTGTATACTGCATTATGGTCAGACCACGGAATCGGAATTATATCTGATGCAATAATTTCTGGTATCATTCCTATTGTTAGAAAAATATGATCTATTCTGGTGAAGGTTTGATGAGGGTGCGAGAAATAAGTGAATTTCTTTTTCATTGGGTTACTTTCTCTCCACGAATCTACCAGATTGTATTTGGAAAGAAGTTGAGAAAAAGGTAATCTAGAGGTTATTTTGGATGGTGTAAAAGGTGATTTATCTAGAAATGGGAGGAGGACCTGGTTCGAATCCCCACACATTATCACTGTTCCTATTTTGTGTGTATTAATCACTTGTAATATATGTGAGAGGAATGGTGTAGGTTGTTTGTTAGGAGCGTAGTAGGAAATCACCGTGATTGCTGTATCCATTATATAACCCATGAGTATCAGGTATCTACCTTCTGGGTCTTTAATTTCTGATGATAAGGTGAATGGTGTGGATCGGTGAAATGCAATTAGAGTTCCCCTTTGCTTGGTACAGGCAGAAGCCGTGTAAATTTGTTGATAAAAAGGAGAAATATATTTTGGAGTAGAATCTTTGGTGAAGTGTGTTTCTTGGAGGCATACTATGTGAGCCTTTTTGTTATGGAAAGTACGGAAGGCTTTGGTCCTTTTTTGAGGGACATTTATTCCCTGAACATTCAGGGAAAGTATATTCAGTGGTGCCATGGCAATAGATCAAATAGTTTTGACTTACTTTTTGTTATGCAGAGCTGACTGCGCAGATCAACCTGTGTGGACTGAAGAGATGAATAGATAGAAAAGAAACCAGTGAATTCTGGAGTAAAGAGTAAACAAAAAACATATGAGATTAGATGATACATTGTATAAATTATTTTTTGCAAGTAATCACAATTTACCCGTGAAAGAGAATAAATATCTCTCTCAGGGGAATAAGTGCCTTCGTCACACTCCCACATAATATGGTTGGGAGAATGAGGAGGGCTAATGGGGGTACACGGATCTTCCGCTTACAGGAGAGAAGTGCTATGTCAAAAGACATCAAAATGATGTTTCATTAATTGGAGTGCAGAATATAGTTTTTGTTGAAATTATTTATTCCAGGGTGGTTGTATATGGTTAGTCTTGCCCTAGGCTAAATAATTCAGTTAGAAAGGTACTGTTAATAACTTTGGTATTGATGAAGATAGTTTGAATTATTTTGGGATTTTAACCCTTTTAGAGTAAACAATTACATATTTTATTCATATGTAACTGTTTAGATATGTTAACTCATAAAATTGAGGTTGTATTGCTTCAGATTAGAATAAACAAAAACATATTTCTAGGAACTAGTTAGGTAATAATATATTTGTTTTAAGAAAAGAAAGAAAAAGCTTCCATTACTTCTGGATTATTGAACATATTTGTCCTAAAAAGTAATAAATCTATTGTTATTACCTGATAATATATAACTGAACAAGAATTTCCTTATTTTACTTATATATTCTAAGGCTATATGAATCAGAAGTAAAAAGAAATATAACTGGAATGTAACATGATCCCACACAGTGTGTGACTATCAGAATGCAGTTACATTCAGTTATAAATACAGGTTTTTTTATAGAGAACCATCTCTTAGTATAATAAATGAAGAGATATCAGGAATTAGGATGTCAGTCCATTGAATCTTCTTGGTCCATGGATGATGTGGCATAACGGCCTCTTTTGTGAGAATGATGATTCCCATTTTGTTCTGAAATTTTCTGGGTGCTGCCTGAAGGTGAAGATGATGCCATTCTTCTGCGTGTGGGAGTGTTGCTGCTTGTGGGTTCTGTCAGATTTAATTTTAAAAGGGTTTGTTGTAGTTCATCTGCTGATCTGCTTCTGTAAATTGTACCTTGGTAGTTAAATCTGACTGAAAAGGGGAAGCCCCATTGATACATAATGTTGTGGCGTTGCAGTTCCCTTAGTTGGGGTTTCATGGATCGTCTTTTTAGTAATAGTAAGTTGGGATAGGTCAGCAAAAATTTGATAATTGTGTCCTTGAAAATTAAGTTCCTTTTTTTCTCTTGCAGCAATTAGTATTTGTTCTTTCGTTCTGTAATAATGAAATTTTGTGATTATATCACGTGGGGGTCCATCTTTCTTTTTGGCTGTGAGGGCTTTGTGTACCCTGTCCAGTTCTAAACGTTCAATAGGGATATCTGGCTTTAGTTCTTGTAATAGAGCAGTAATAGTAGATTGCAGGTCTGTCACAGTTTCAGGTATTCCCCTTATGCGCAAGTTTGAATGTCTGGCTCTATTTTCGTAATCTTCGAGCTTAGTTTGAAGTATTAAATTCTCTTTTTTTAATTGTTCCAATTCTGTTATATTTTCTTGGGTTGTAATTTCAATTTCATCCATTTTTATTTCTAGGGCTGCGGTGCGGTTTCCCAGCTCTCTTATTTCTTTGGTTAGGCTGTTTGTTATTTGGTCTGAGGTTTGTTTTAAAGCCTTATGAAGCATCTTTTCAAATTGTAATAATATTATTGGGGATGCTGAGGAGGCTTGTGGAGAAGTTTGTGAGAGGATTTGTTCTGTATCTGACTCAAATGGAGAGTCTTGCTGTGACATTTTCTGTCTGTGAGAGCGCCCTGATGCTGTATCTTGTGAGGTGACTGGAGCTGCTTCAGCTGCAGTGAGTGCCTGTGAGCTCTTTGTGAGGTGATTTTTATTTCTGCCACGGTTTCCTCCCAGTACCATATTTCCTGCCCAAACTTTCACAGTTTGTTCCCTGGGGCAAAAAGGTTCAAATGGATACCTTTTGAGCCTGCAGGCTCCGCTTTGTCCTTCTCTTCTCTCCTCAGCGGTGTGGAGCTCTAACAATACATGTCTGCTCTGCTAGGCTCCGCCTCCTGCCCCAGATCTGAATTTCATGTGGAAGGCCATGCTTTCAATATAATTTAATATGCCATGTCTTTATGGTTATTATCTATTGTTCTCTATTTTATCTTACTGTTTTTATCTAATATCTTATTTTTATTTATTTATTTTTTATTTTTTTGATTCTGCATACTAGTTATTGCCTCACGCATTTGCTATCCATGCATTGTAACTTGATGTAATTTTACTTAATAAGCTTGTATTCTATATATATCCTTCAATAAATTTTTCTTGGAAAAAAAAAAAAAGTGTAAACAAAGTCGTCTGGGGGGGGGGGGATCAGGGTTAGAGTTAGGATCAAAGGTCATTGTCAGAGGGTTTTTTAAATTTAGAGTCAATGTGTTTTAGATAGGAGAAAAAAAATGCAAAATGTGCACGATTGTTTTTGGGCTGTGCAAACCACAAATAACATACAGATATGTGGCATTGCTGCGATCATCAGGAGCAGGAGAATTTATTTTGTGTTGTTCTTTGGTGGTAGGTTTCGGTAATAGGAAAAAATATACAGCTGAATAACAAAAATGAATAACATAATAATTAAAAAACACACACCATTTTGTGCCAGTTTTCCTTCATCAAAAATAAATAAATAAAAAATTAGGAGATATCCATTACCATTTCCCAACAAATAAAATCCCGATTTGTCCTGAAAAAAACAAGGTATAGTGTATCTGGAAAGTATCCACAGCGCTTCACTTTTTCCAAATTTTGTTATGTTACAGCCTTATTACTACAAATTCTACAAAAACAATGTGAAAAAAGTTTGTTTGAAATCTTTTTTTTAAAGAAAAAAAATAACTCATGTAGATAAGTATTTACAGCCTTTGCCATGACACTCAAAATTGAGCTCAGATGCATCCTGATTCCACGGATCATCTATGAGATGTTTCTACAACTTAATTGGAGTCCACCTGTTGTAAATTCAGTTGATTGGACATGATTTGGAAAGTCACACACCTGTCTATATAAGGTCCCACAGTTAACAGTGCATGTCAGAGCACAGACCAAGCCACGAATTCCAAGGAATTTTCTGTAGACCCCGAGACAGGATTGTATTGAGGCACAGATCTGGGGAAGGGTACAGAAATGTTTCTGCAGCATTGAAGGTCCCAATGAGCACAGTGGGCCTCCATCATCCGTAAATAGAAGAAGTTTGGAACAACCAGGACTCTTCCTAGAGCATTTGAAACCTGTTTCACGTTGTCATTATGGGGTATGGTTTGTAGAATTTTGAGGAAAATAATGAATTTAATCCATTTTGGAATAAGGCTGTCACATAACAAAATGTGGAAAAAGTGAAGCGCTGTGAATACTTTCCAGATGCACTGTATAATCCACCTGGATACACTAATTAGTTGGGGTGATATGTACAGTTTTACTAACATATGTCAAAGTTGCAGAACTGTGTTCAGGTGTTAGGATTTGTGTTACCGTTCGCCATAAGAGCATAAACAATGTTGAATAGACCCCTGTGTGTCTAATGTGACCCTACAGGTTGCTACTGGTAATACAGGACTGATCAGTTTACAGAAGGGAAGTTACCTCGTCTCGGCTGATGAGCTCTTTGGAGAAGGTGAGACCCGGCATCAGACCTCTCTTCTTCTAGATTCCTTCTACTGCAGCAAATACCACCAGGAAAAAGCAGATTCCTCCCCCTGACATTCATACTGTGGTTAAACACCAGGGGGGTCAGAAGGTGCAGGAATTGGGGTGATCTGAGGGGGTGATGTGACCAGAATATGACATTATGGGTATTATTTACTAAAACTGGAGAGTGCAAAATCAGGCTCACTTCTGCACAGAAACCAATCAGCTTCCAGGTTTTATTAATTGAACAAGCTGAGATTAGCAGCTGATTGGTTTCTTTGTAGAAGGGAGCCTGATTTTGCACTCTCCAGCTTTAGTAAATGATCTCCTATGAGTCAGACAAATTCTCAGGGATTACATACCAAATGTAGCTTTCCTGTCTGATATCCAGTGCAAGGCCCACTCTGCTTTCTTCGTTTCAATGGCATTAAATAAGAAATCCCTAAAAGGAAGAACATACAATAAATTAGTATTTCATTTTTAACTCCAGCAAAAAAAAAAAAATTCTTTTGATTTTGGACACAGCAGATAAGTGATAAAAGCCTTCGTCAGGAATTTATTGATGTCGGAGTCCCCAAAGGAAAGATTTCCCCTGACTTCCTGTAGTGTCATTAGGACAGGAAGTGAAGGGGAACCTCCTCAAGACAGACACAAACACCTAATACAAGTTCTATGCTTTACCCACTCAATTCTAAACAAAAGTAAAAAGACAACAACAAATGGTTGGGTCTGTCAGCACTTTGGAAGTGAGATTTTTGTCCTACACAGGTTGCCCTCTGTTGTATGTGACAAATACCTTAGCAGGATGACTGGTGTGTGGACAGGAATACAGCCAGGAAATTTAACGGGTACACCTTATTGCTCGAGTCCCAAAGGGGAATAAAAAAAAAAAAGGAAAACACATCAGTATGCAACTGCCCACCAGACTAAAGTGTTATAAGAAATATCACTTTAAGTGGACTGATCCTTTAATATACTGGTACAGTGGAACCTCGGTTTGCAAGTAACGCGGTTAACGAGCGTTTCACAAACCGAGCACTGTATTTCTAAAACTAATAACTCGGTTTGCAAGTTTTGTCTCACAAAACGAGCAGGATTCAGACCAAAAGTGGTGTGCAGTACTGCTTTTGGCCTGAGGTGGGGGGCGCCGGAGCAGAGCAGAGCCGAAAGTCGCCGATCGTCTGCGCTTGAAAATGGCCGAAAAGGCAGTTGGGCTGACCTCGGCAAACCTCGGAAAGGCTCGTGAACTGAGTCTTTCTGAGGTTTGCCGAGGTCCGCCGAAGTGTCCCTTGGGCCTTTTCGGCCATTTCCGAGGCTCTCCTGCACCCCCGCCTCTGGCCGCATACGGTATTGCATCCCATTGAAGTCAATGCGGAACTAATTATTTTCGTTTCCATTGACTTCAATGGGAAAATTCGCTTTGATATGCGAGTACTTTGGATTGCGAGCATACTCCTGGAACGGATTATGCTCGTAATCCAAGGTTCCACTGTAATATTAAAGCTGAACTCCGGCCTTTCCATCAGTTCTGCACAGCTGTAAAAGCTCCCCTCCTGTACGGAAATAGCTTCCACTGCTTTCACTGCACACTGAACTTCTCGCAGTGTGCATTAGAAGCTTGAGTCAGATAGAATCTCCCTCATTTCCTGGCTGGAGGACATCTATTATCAATAAGCTCCTTCCTCCCCAGCCTTACTATCCCTGGCATCACCATTTTCATTTATCAGACTTCAGTTCTTTCAGTCATGGAGGCTTTAACAGCTTCCTGTTTTTAAGAATCTATGAACAGTATCCTGCTGGACCCTCTAACCAGCCATGATCTGCTTGCATTGCATAGCGAAGTAGAGGGAAGCAGAGAGACCCAGTGAAGGTGTCCCAGGGTCGAACATTAGGTATGTAATAAAAACAGAGAGGTTTTATTTAACCTGTCGACACCTAGCTCACACATAGGCTCCGTTCACATCTGAGCGATCCAAATTTGCTGCGATTCCCGTCACTTCCAATGGCACCCCGATGGCGGCGCGATTTTGCCGCCTGACGAATCGCGGTAAAAACGCAAACAGAATCATGGGATGCCTGTCGTCCTAAAGAAATACAACTACTTTTGGGTGACAGGCGTCATGCGATTCTGTTTGCCATTGGGAGTGACAGGGATCGCACGGGCGTTCTGCGATTTGCCGCTGTTTTCGAATTGCGGTGATTCAGAAAGCTCATATGTAAACAGAGCCATAAGTACAGCCAGAGGCGGCCCTAGGCTTTGTGAGGCCTTAGGCAAAACTTAATAATGAGGCCCCATTCACGATAAATAATTCAAGCGAAAAAATAAATAATTGTAGATATCACCTATATTAGGAGCCTTGAATCCTATGAATTATGAATTCACAGTTTCTAAAATGTTCTCTTACCAATTATTCTCTAATCAAATATCATTAAACATAGGGTATGTATGTAATATATATATTTCTCCATTTACATGAAGGTCAGGTTAATATAACCCAACACAGAGTTCCCCCTTACATCAGAGTCTGCAGGATTACCCCTTACAGTGCAAGGGGAAATTTGATGTAAAGGGGAATGCTGCAGTTCATGATGTAAGAGGGAATGCTGCAGACTGGTGTAAAGGGGAACTCTGATGTAAGGGGGGCTCTGGTGACCAGAGATCACCTTATATCATGAATTATATTATGAATTCTGCTGCTAGACTAATACACCTCATTAACATGATCCGTGACTGCTGCTCCTCTCTGCCAATCCCTTCACTGGCTTCCCCTACCTCACCGTGTAAAATTCAAAATGCAAACCATAACATACAAGACCATTCACAACATCTACATCACCAACCTCATCTGCAAATCATGAATAATAATAATAATAATATCAGATTGCACAGCATTCCCCTTTACATCAGAGTTCCCCTTTACATCAGTTTCAACTTGCATCTAAAATGGGAACTCTGATATGGAGGGGACTCTGGTGACCACAGACCACCTTACACAGAGTGAATGCACTAAGGTAAGGGGTTATTGATATCAGGGGGAACTTTTAAATCAGTGCCCCTTTACCTTACTGTATTCACTCCCCCCTGACATCAGTGATCCCCCTCAGACTGGCCTTGCAGTGCCTTTATTATCCTCTCTACAGTCTACACACATCTGACTCCTCACGTGATCCCCCCGTCCTGTCAGCGCTCCTGCTCTTGCCTCCTCTGTACCCCCCCAGACTGCAGATATGATACAAGAGATGGTCAGAGACTGTGCAGACATAATACAGGAGATGGTCAGAGACTGTGCAGATACGATACAAGAGATTGTCAGAGACTGTGCAGATATGATACAGGAGATGGTCAGAAAATGTGCAGACATTATACAGGAGACAGTCAGAGACTGTGCGGACATGATACAGTAGATGGTCAGAGACTGCAGATATGATACAGGAGACAGTCAGAGAATGTGCGGACATGATAGAAGAGACAGTCAGAGTCAGAGAATGTGCGGACATGATAGAAGAGACAGTCAGAGAATGTGCGGACAAAAATGTTCTTTAAACAACATAAACAATAAAATCCATTTACTTACATAAAAAAAATTTCTTAAAAACCAATAGTTATCTTAAAACCAATACTAATTCACTTTGTGTTTAAAATTGACTCCCTCTAGTGGTCTAATAATTGGTTACAATTTGTTACATGGGTATACAAACCTATTATCTCCCTACACTACCTATACTATGTTCTCTGACAGCTCTACGTTCGCCATCCACAGTAGGCAACTATCCCCCTGCATGTTCCTATGCCATCCAACATCGCAGGTCCTCCAAGTACCCCCATCACACACAGATAAATGCACATACTTTCCAGCACACCACGGATCTTCAAATGTTGTCCAGAGCTTTTATTGCACAAAGATCACATCACAAAAGAACAAATGCAACGTTTCAAGCTGAGCAGGACCCCTTCGTCAGGCATGTGATAAACACAGCCCCCCAGGAATGAATTGCCAGGACACAGGAAATCTCGATTACATGCATTCATCCCTGGGTGCATACTGCCCTAAACCTTCATACAGCTAAATGAACTGTCCAGCTGCAGCAGCTGTCATAAGGGTTTGATAAGCTGATGGGACACCTCTGCCCTCCACCTCCAGTTAGACACTTAAACCCCATGCACCTCCAGGGTGCATGCAGCCTTACATGCTTAATAGGAAACAAAAGGCATAAACAAAACAAAAAATGTCATGCCTAAAGATGGACTAAACACGACAGCTGTAAATGGACATCATCCATTTACATTTGTTCACATCCATATAGGTCCACAAAAAAGGAAAAGGACGCAGTCATTTTTTTCTACAAATTTTTGGAAAATGTGTAATGAAAATGAAAATGCATTTTTTTTTTTTACACAAAGTTGTCAATTTATACAATATTTCTAACACATAGCACGTACATACCAAAAATTACACCCCAAAATAGATTCTTTCTCCTACTCCTGAGTACGGCGATACCACATGTGGGAGACTTTTACACAGCCTGGCCACACAGAGAGGCCCAACATGCAGGGAGCACCATCAGGTGTTCTAAGGGCATAAATGTCAAATCTAATTTGACTACCTAGTACACTTTTGTGAGGCACTGTAGTGGCATGGATGTGGCATGGATGAGAACTGATGTGGCATGGATGAGCATGAATGGGGATGGATGAGCCGTGGATGGGGATGGGGAACCGGACCTGACGCAGGTTTGTTTACAAGTGATCGATCCGTCATTTGACGGAGTGATCACGTGGTAAATGGCCGCTCGCTGTCCTGTGGACCCGGCGGTCACGGATATTCCCAGGTGCGCGCCCCATTCTGGGAGAACGTCAAAGTACGCCCTCCCAGAGTCATCGAGCCCCACTGTAGCCGTCATACGGCTATAGCGCGGTCGGCAAGCGGTTAAGGTTAAACAGTTTCTCTTCTAATTTTAGTGAATGGCCGCGTGTCTTTTTAAATTCCCTTTTGCAGAAAAGTTTTATCCCTATTATGGGATCACCAGTATGGTATTTGTACATTGAAATCATATCCCCTCTCAAGCGTCTCTTCTCCAGAGAGAATAAGTTCAGTACTCGCAACCTTTCCTCATAACTAAGATCCTCCAGACCCTTTATTAGCTTTGTTGCCCTTTCTGGACTTTCTCCAGTTCCAGCACATCCTTCCTGAGGACTGATGCCCAGAACTGGATGGCATACTCCAGGCCCGGCCTGAGCAGAGTCTTGTAGAGTGGGAGAATCATTGTTTTATCTCTGGAGTTAATCCCCTTTTTAATGCATGCCAATATTCTGTTTGCTTTGCTTGCAGCAGCTTGGCATTGCATACCATTGCTGAGCCTATCATCTACTAGGACCCCCAGTTCATTTTCCACCTTAGATTCCCCCAGAGGTTCTCCCCCTAGTGAGTAGATTGCATTCATATTTTTGCCACCCAAATGCATTATTTTTCTATATTAACCCTCATTTGCCATGTAGTTGCCCACCACATTCATTTGTTCAGATCTTCTTGTAAAATTTCCACATCCTGCGGAGAAATTATTGCCCTGCTTAGCTTAGTATCATCCTCAAATACTGAGATTGAACTGTTTATCCCATCCTCCAGGTAGTTTATGAATAAATTAAATAGGATTGGTCCCAGGACAGAACCCTGGGGGACCCCGCTTTCCACCCCGGACCATTTAGAGTACTCCTCATTTATCACCACCCTCTGAACTCGCCCCTGTAGCCAGCTTTCAATCCATATACTCACCCTATGGTCCATGCTGACAGACCCTGGTTTGTACAGTAAAGGTTTATGGGGAACTGTATCAAATGCCTTTGCAAAATCCAGCTACACCACGTCTACGGGCCTTTCTTTATCTAGATGGCAGCTCACCTCCTCATAGAAGGTTAATAGGCTGGTTCGGCAAGAATGATTCTTCATGAATCAATGCTGATTACTGCTAATGATACCGTTTTCATTACTAAAATCTTGTATATTGTCCCTTATCATCCCCTCCAAGAGCTTGCAAACTATTGTTGTTAGGCTAACAGATCTGTAATTCCCAGAGATGTATCTTGGCCCTTTTTTAAATATTGGCGCTACATTGGCTTTTCTCCAATCTGCTGGTACCCTTCCAGTCAGTAGACTGTTCGTAAAATTAGGAACAATGGTCTGGCAACTATTTGACTGAGTTTCTCCCTCGGGTGCAAGCCATCTGATCCCAGTTTTCAAGTCTATTTTTAATTCTATCCTCTGTTAGCCATGAGGGTGCTTCCTGTGATGTGTCATGAGGATAAACATTGCAGTTTTGGTTACTGAAGCCCCTGTTTCCCTCGAGAAGACTGAGGAGAAGAATAAATTCAATACCTTCGCCATCTCTCCATCCTTAGTAACCAGATTCCCTTCATAAGTCTTTATGGGACCAATATGATCTGACCTCCCTTTCTTACTATTTATATACTTAAAGAATTTCTTGGGATTTTTTTATTTACTCTCCTCCGATATGTACCTTTTGTGTTCTATCTTAGCCGCCCTGATTGCACCCTTACATTTCTTGTTGCATTCGTTGTAAAGTTGGAATGCTGATGATGATCCCTCAGCCTTGTATTTTTTGAAGGCTTTCTCCTTTGCTTTTATATGCATTTTACATTGGAGTTAAGCTATGCTGGACTTTTATTAGCTCTTTTACATTAATTTCCCATTGGGATGCACTGGCTAATACCCTTATTTAACCACTTCCCACCCAGCCTATAGCAAAATGACGGTCGAGCGGTGGTTCAGTTATCCTGACTGGATGTCATATGACGTCTTTCAGGATAACAGCCAGCATGCGCCGATCGGTGGTGCGGCATGTCAGTCTGACACACCGCAACACCAAGTTCGGTAACAAGCCTCTGATGGAGGCTCTTTACCACGTGATCAGCCGTGTCCAATCATGACTGATCACAGTGTAAACAGGAAGAGCCATTTATCAGCTTTTCCTCACTCGTGTCTGACAGACGTGAGTAGAGGAGAGCCGATCGGCTGCTCTCCTGACAGGAAGGGTCTGCGCTGATTGATTATCAGCGCAGCCCCCTGCGGATGCCTGCCCAGGACCACCAGGGATGCCGCCAGGACCACCAGGGATGCTGATCATGGATGGCCACCAGGTATGCAACCCTGGACCACCAGGGACGCCAGTCAGTGCCCAGACATGATGCCAGTCAGTACCCATCAGCAATGCCTGCCAGTGTCAGCAGTGATGCCTATAAGTGCCATCTATCAGTGTCCATCAGTGCCACTCATCAGTGCCCACTATCAGTGCCACCCATAAGTACCCATCAGTGCAGCCTTTCAGTGCCCATTGGTGTCGTCTATCAGTGCCCATCAGTGCCACCTATGAGTGTCCATCAGTGCCGTCTATTAATGCTCATCAGTGCTGCATATCAGTGCCGCCTATCAGTGCCCATTAGTGCCACCTCATTGGTGCCACCTCATTAGTGCCCATCAGTGCCGCTTTATCAGTGCCCATCAGTGCAGCCTCATCAGTGCACATCAGTGAAGGAGAAAACATACTTATTTACATTTAATAACAGAAACAACGAAAAACTTTTTTTTTTTCAAAATTTTAGGTCTTTATTTGTTTAGCAAAAAAAAAACCATAGAGGTGATCAAATACCACCAAAATAAAGCTCTATTTGTGGGAACAAAATGATAAAAATTTTGTTTGGGTACAGTGTAGCATGACCGTGCAATTGTCATTTAAAAAGTGACAGTTCTGAAAGCTGAAAATTGGCCTGGGCAGGAAGGGTGGAAAGTGCCTGGTATTGAAGTGGTTAATATGCTCTTAAAGCATACCCATTTTTCCATTGTTCTTTGTTCCTAAGATTTTACCCCAATTTGTATCTTCTAGCAAGGCTCATAGTTGGCTCTTTTGAAATTCAGTGTCTTTGTATTTCCCTTATGTTTCCTATTTGTAATTTATACTGAAACTAATTGACCTGTGATCCCTGCTTTCTAAATTGCCCCGTATTTCCACATCCGTGATCAGGTCTGTATTGTTGGAAATCAGTAGGTCTAGTAATGCTTTGTTTCTTGATGGTGCATTTACAATCTGACCCATTAAATTGTCCTTCAAGACATTTAGGAAATGGCAAGCTTTAGATAAATGCACATTCCTTCCGCCCAGTCTATGTCTGGATAATTAAATCCCCCATTATAATGACACTTCCCATCCTTGCCGCTAATCCAAATTGTGATAGGAGGTCTGCCACCCCCTCCTCCCTCTGGTTAGGGGGCCTATAGCATACTCCCAGTATTTTTTTCCCCTTAGTTTCCTCCCTTTGTAGCTCTACCCATAAGGATTCCACCTCTTCCCTTGCTCCATTAGTGATGTCTTCTCTCACATTCACTTGTACATCATTTTTGATATACAGGCATACCCCTCCCCCTTTTTTACCCTCTCTATCCCTGCGACACGAGTGGATAACAGTTTTGGGAAAGGGATAAGTCATTGGGGAGCTCTCACAATGTGAGGCTAAGCATAGGCCTGTGGTAAAAGACTTAAGTTCAAATACAGATCTGCCACCAGGATCAACCTGAAAACAGTTAGGGCCCCTGAAGATTTTGGCACACATGAACAAGATATGCCTATGGTGTAAGTAGTTATAGTCCTACACTCGGTGGGGGGGGGGGCTGGAGGATAATAGGATAATCTTTATAACACAATTTAAACAAGTTAGATTATGAAGCAGAAGATGAGGCCAGTTTGGGCTTAGAATGCTAGGGCAGTTGAGTGTACAGAAAGCACAAATTTCTTGAAAGAATGCACGTTTCAAAATTCGGTCTTTTCCTACTGAACCAGCTTAATTTCAATCCACCCATGGCCACCTTAAGGTGTCTATTTATAAAACATTAGTTGCACAAATGTCAGAAACATTTGTGCAAACTACATTACATTTTACAGTAGGTTTTCAAATTGATTAATTCCTGTATATTCAGCTCTATCTAGTGGGCAAAATGCAGTAAATTTTCTCATTGAGGTACTTCAGAAAACTGAAATTCCTGACATTGGTGCAACAAATGTTTTATAAATAGACCCCTAAGTGTCAATTAGTTACTATCAGGTACCTGAAGCAGTGCTGAAAGCTACCAGACTAATCTTTCCCTCTTCAAGAAAAATAGGCATGTGTGCCCCTCCATTATTCCTTTTCCTAATAGCATCTCAAAAAGAGGCATATCCCAGCTCTTACAAAAAAAACTACTATGGAGAGGATTTTTAAGGCACCATTAGACCAAAATTAAAACGTTAAATATTTTAAAATACAAACATTAAAATTCATGCAGAACACATATCCATACACATGACCATAAATGGAAAAGGGGGAAGGAAAGGAGAATCTCAATCAATACTCATAAATGAGAAAGTGAATCCCAAAGCGTTTCAACTTTTCAAAGTCTTCTTCAGGGGCTTTATACAGTGAGATGGACAGATTCTGAAAAGCAAATGACAACCAAACAGTAAAGAGAACAGGTAGATAGAAATACTAACAATATAACAGTCCGCATTGCAGTAATACCTTACAATGTATTTGATGGAGACCAAACATGTGTCTGAATATCTTTGGTCTCCATCAAATACACTGTAAATTATTACTGTAACATGGACTGTTATATTGACAATATTTATATGGTACTATTCCCTTTACTGTTTGGTTGTCAGTTGCTTTTCAGAACCTATCCATCTCATTGTTTAAACCCCCTAAAGAAGACTTTGAAAAGTTTAAACGCGTTGGGATACTTTTTCTCATGATTGATGGAAATTCTCCTTTCCTTCCCCTTTTTCCGTTTATGGTCATGTGTATGGATATGTATTCTGCATGAATTTCAATGTTTGTATAATAAAATATCACGTTTTAATAGAATTTTGGTTGAATGGTTACTCCCACTGGGCACAGTCTGGCCCCCTTAAAGTCTGAAGGACAGTAACTGGCACTTTGTTTAGAAAGTTTGGAGACCCCAGATTTAAGCAGTGGCATAGCAACAGAGGTGTCAAAATCCTCTCCATAGTGGTATTTTTTTTGTTAATCTGTTTTGAGATGTGGCACCACTAACTGGGCAGGTTAGACATATCTGATACAATTTGTTTACATATCATAGCTAAGAGGTCATGCAGACCTCAAGGAATATCTGCATTTCTATAGCCAACATTAGCAGAAAGACATTACTGCCTGTGGAGTTAATCATATAAAAGGCAGGCAACAGCCAGAGTGGGGGTGCATGCAGCTTGTTCACTTTGAGTTTGTCTCTGTTAGGGTTTACAAAAAAGTATTTTGATGTTTAGAAAGCCCAGTAAAAGATTGTTTCAACTGAACATCCTGTATATTCAGTATTTGCTCCTAGATTTATGCAGAAAGCAGTTATCAGATAAGACAACAATTGTAGTCAGCCTGTCACAACCTCTTCAATGAAACTCTTGGATTGTCTTGGGACTAATAACCTCAGTACTACGCCCACCTCTATCTATGTAGGTTGGTAACAGACACTCATGAATCTGAAGCCAAGCACTCTTATTCCCTCATGCTGACCACACCTCAAATCTCTTTCTAATAGCCTTAAATCCCCAACATTTCCAAATGGGACCTGTCACGGCATACTGTAAGATCAGATGTAGATTAGAAATTTAATTTATCATCTGGCAAGGTATAAGTTAATATATTGTGCGTTCTCTGCGCAGGGGGCCGTAAAGAGGGCTGAAAGAAATTTGTGCAAATCCCAACATGTGCTTGCAATATAACCCTGACTTCAAATTCACTAACAGCTACTCTGTAGGTGCTATACATTAAATTGGTGACAGTTTGCAACAATAAGCGCTATTTCGCTTTATTCACATATGTTTCGGCCAAATAAAAATTGTTTGAAGTTTTGCTTTTTTTGAGACAGATACTTTGGCCACAAATCCTTTGATAAACAAGAGCCTCTGAGCTCATTATTCCCCCTTAAACTCTAGCTGATAGGAATCTCAATTTTTGTTTGGTTGGGAAAAAGTCCAAAACATACCGGCCACCCCAGCTCAGGCTCAATGCTGAAATATAGAATGATCGCTCATATCATTTTTCTTTTTCGAGATTCCAAACAAAGATCTATGCCAGCATTTCCTTTTTTTTTTCAATGTTTATGTCTAAAAGTAAAAAATTCTGGTGATCCTAATTAATGTATGCATTCTAAAGGGATGACACATTTCTCTGCCCAAATATGTTAAGGGGAACTCCAAGCAAACAGCTAAATTCCTAGATTAAATTCATATACAGTATGTGAACTGTCTTGCCTACCAACTGAGTTTTAATTCTGTTTAGCCAGTTTTGTGATTGACACTCCTGTGGCCAATTGCACAAATAGGAAGGTGACACCTCTATTTTCTGGTCCGGCTGTACAGATTCCAGTGTCATCAGCTTTCTCACTTGGCACTTATTCAGCAGTGTGACGATGTTCATTGATTATTCAGTAAAAAGACTGGGGACAGAGTTTTTATATTATTAGCCACAAAGCATTGTATTATATTAATTTTATATTACACCTGGTATAAACCAGGGTTCCTCAACTAGGCTTCATCCAGTGGTTATAGGAGTTCCATGAGCAATGTGCAGTTTCTGCCTCTTAGATAAGTTCCTATTCATGCCATTGATCTTTTTAGCTATCTGTAAGGGTGTAATTCTTCCCAATGACCATCACACTAATGTATCAAAAGTTGTAGATATAGTCATTTTTAGCGGAGGTTCCTTGAGGCCAGAACGTTATTTCAAGGGTTCCTCTGTGTTGAAAAAGTTGAGAAAGGCTGGTATAGACTGTACATATTACTTTGTTGTCTACTGTTTAAGCCAGTGATCTCCAAGCTGCGGTCCTTTACTTGTCTTTATCTGGCCCTTGGGGCATTATTCCTACCACTGATACCAACAATGGGGCATGATTCCTCCCACTGACACTAATAATGGGGCATTATTTCTTTTACTGACATCAATGATGAGTCACTATTCCTTCCACCGACTCCAACAATGGGGCACTATTTCGCCCACTGACACCAACAATGGGGCACTATTCTTCCCACTAACACCAACAATCGGGCACAATTCCTCCCACTGACACCAACAATGGGGCACTATTCCTCCCACTGACACCAGCTATTTCTCCCCCTAATACCAAAGATGGGGCATTGTTTACTCCCACTGGGTACGGTCCAGTCCCCCCAAGAGAGCTCACATATAGAACCCCCCCCATCTCTACACTCTGACTGGCTAACATACAGTTAGGTCCATATATATCTGGACACCGGCACAATTTTCATACTTTTGGCTCTGTATGCCACCAGAATAAAATTAAAACGAAACAATCCAAATGAATTGGAAGTGCAGACTTTCAGCTTTATTTCAAGGAGTTGAACATAAATATCAAGTTCAAATTTTAGGAACTGCAACCATATTTATACTTTTATACACAGCCCCCCCCCCCTATTTTCAGGGGTTCAAATGTAATTGGACAAATGAATATAATCATAAATATGATGTTCATTATTAATATTTTGATGAGAATCCTTTACTGACAATGACTGCCTGAAGTCTGGAACCCATGGAGATTACCAAAGACTGGGTCTCCTCCTTTCTGATGCTTTGCCAGGCTCTAACTGCAGCTGTCTTCAGTTGTTCTTTGTTTGTGGGTCTTTCTGCCTTTCGTTTTGCCTTCAGCAAGTGAAATGCATGTTCAATTGGGCTGAGATTAGGTGATTGACTCGGCCGTTGCAGAATATTCCACTTTGTTTCTTTCAAAAGCTCCTGGGTTGCTTTTGCAGTGTGTTTTGGATCACTGTCCATCTGTACTGTGACGCGCCGTCCAATCAACTGGCTGAATCTGGGCTGACAGTATATCTCTAAACACTGCAGAATTAATCCGGCTGCTTCTGTCTTCTGTCACATCATCAATAAACACCAGTGCCACTGGAAGCCATGCATGCCCATGCCATCACACTGCAAGCTCCACCATGTTTTACAGATGACATTGTGTGCTTTGATCATGAGCTGTTCCAAGCCTTATCCACACTTTTTTCTTCCTGTCATTCTGGTACAGATTAATCTTAGTTTCATCCGTCCAAAGAATGCTTTTCCAGAACTGGTCTGGTTTGTTTAGATGTTTTTTGGCAAAGTCTAATCTGGCTTTTCTAGTCTTCAGGCTTATGAATGGTTTGCACCTTGTGGTGAACCCTCTGTATTTGCTCTCGTGAAGTCTTCTCTTGATTGTAGACTTTGACACATGATACATGATACACCCAACTCCTAGAGAGTGTCCTTCACTTGTCTGGATGTTGTGAATGTTTTTTTTTTTAAATTAAATTGTCCAATTACTTTTGGGCCCTTGAAAAAGGGGGAATGGTTATTCTTAAGAGCTGTAATTCCTAAACCCTTCCTCCGATTTGGATGTACATACCCTCAAATTAAACCTGAGAGTGTGCACTTTCAGCCCATATCCATTATATAATTATAGCTTGAATATACCTGAAATACTTGAAAAAAAAAACTAAAATTGTGCCTGTGTCCAAATATATATATGGACCTTACTGTATCTGTCAATAAGATGACAGGATAACATAATATATTGTCTCTGAATAAGGAGGAACACAGGGTTCAAGGAAGTATTAATGCAAAGTGTTATAGGAAGTGGGTGATAAGCTGCACAGGGAGGGATCAATTTTTATAACTGCTGTCTAGTTTCTTCTTCGATGTTTGGTTCGTGCAAATCTGTCTGCAGTACACCCCCCCCCCTTTTCTGCAGGAGCTGGAAATGCTGGTTGCGGGACAAGGATTATGCATTTGGTAGTCCTACATCTGTATCAAATCAGTTAAGGCTCATGCATACCAATCCCCTTGGGCTGAGTTTGGCACAGAGCAGTGTCAACCCATAGATACGGCCATTTTCCTTATGAGATATTGCTCTGGTGTGCTGTAAAAGCAAGACATGTTGCATTTTGCGCAGTGCATTCCAATGATGCATAGAGTTAATTGTATTCTAACTTTATCTAACAATCGACGTCTGTCGAATGGGAACGTTGGAAATTTTTCATTCAGTCAGCAGCTGCAATCATTGATTTCAGCGCTGAATAGTGTTTTCTGACAGCAGAGGAGTCCCCGCTATCAGAATACAGTAGGACAATGAGGGGGATTCCTCCATCCACCTTGCTTGTGTGAATGGGGAGATCCGTTGGATTTTTTTTTCTTTTGATAAGCCCACTTGCATATAGAAAAAAAATTACCCATCTATGCCCAACATAGGTAATATTTCTTACACTTATGAGGATATTACATTTTTTAGCCACTTCAGCCTTGACACACGAGGGTGAGACATAGAGAGAAAATAGCACCAAAACTGTATAAAAAAGTACAACTGTTTAGCATTATTCTAGCCACAAAGCATAATCTAATTTCATGGATGAACTCAAACATTGACAAGTTGACATTCTACATGTCTATGGCAGCCAAATTCCTTTTCCTGGTTCAGTCCGGTTCAGCTATGGCATGCTATTTAAGAGCCCCACACAGGTACTATTATGTAATTCTTCCATATGTGCCTGATTGTTAGAGCCATGGGAACCTTGTGAGTATTGTATTTATTACACAGATATGTAGCTTTTCTGTACACATGTTATGCGGCTGGTTAGGATAGTATAGGTTAACTGCTATGCTTGTCAATGAGGTTACTAAGCAGGAAGTCTCTTCTATTTCACTTAGCTAAAATTACTTTCTGAAACATTAAAGCTGAAGCAAAGTTTTGTCTAAATACAAGAGGAACTATGTATTTTTTTTAAATATTGGTGTGGTTTGTATATTTCTTCTAGATCTGTGCAATAATCCAGAGTGAAACCTTTCCTCCTGTGCAGGAGCTTTTTGTCCTAAAGACCAGCTGCAAAAAAATCCCTCTGATGGGACTTAAAAGGGCATAAACTCCAGAAAGATCAAGTAATTAATATAAAAGATAAATATTTTATTTGACAATGTTAAGACAGGAGATTCAAATGTGAAACTAAAACAATACAATTGATGCAGTTGCAGTGACGATACACAATAATTACAAAGCAGATAACCACATTGCTCTGTATAGTGGAACACACATACCGTATACAGAGTATACCCAACGCATTTCAAGATATAGCATTGTTCCTCTTCTTCAGGGGAGAGTGGTTATGAGTAAAACAATAGTATCTATGGTTAATAAAGAAAAAATATATACTATTAAGAAATATAAAGAAAATATTTACAGTAGCATAAGTATATGCATAAATACACACTGACCATGCAGATATAAAGTAATATCCTGGACATCCACATCAGTAAAAAACAAGGATTTTTGCTGCCATAGATTAGCCAAGAGTGCAGAGGGTGAGGGGCAGAGGGATCCAGTCCAGACCACCCACAAACGGCACTCAACCCAACCCCAAACGAGACACCACACCACAGGCCAAAAAATAGGGTAATCTGGTAATATAAGATAGGACAATAAGTGTTCAAAATTTGATTAAAGTATATTCTATTACAATATATAAAACCCATCACAATACCCACCTTGGCCTTTGGGGTAAAGAAGGAGGGGGCTGAAATTAAAGCTCCAGAGTACCCAGAAGGATACCCAAGAAGGATACTTGCACGACAATTTACTTAATTCACCTAAAAAAACATAAAGTTTTATACAGGTGAGCTGAAGGAAGGAGAGGGTGATAGACAGAACAGTATGATGTTTTAACTGCATTTAAGGTCAGAGCTTACTTGAGAATTCCATCCAAAAAGGAAAGGGAGAAGCAAGTTAGGGATAATTTTTCAACAGAAACTCTATGCAGAGAGTCTGTAATAATTCATATTAAGTAAAGATGGCCAGTCTGCAACAGAAAGTAAATAATTATATTGCATCTATTAAATCTTCAATGTACAGCTAACATCTATTGCATATGTGCAGAGCTGCAGAGATACCAGCTTCTGTGTTTACCTTATCCAACATGGTACATAATATGGAAGCTCAGAGGGGTGACTTACAATGAGCTCCCTAAGTACCACAATCTTTATGGGGATTGAAGTGGGTGGGGTAGATTATTTGGCCCTGTAGGCATGGGGAAGAGGGGGCTGGGCATGAAGAGTGCCCCACGAGCCGCTGGTGCGGCTAGTAATGGCGGCTAGTAACGCTGGACACCTGCAAAGGTGGCGTCCTGACATCACCAGCCCGAGGGAAAAGCCACGCCTGTCAGCGTGGTGAAGCGGACCCGCTTTAGCGGCCCGACTGTGCTTAATGGTACCATGGCAACCGGGACTCAACCCAGCCACCTGGCACCCAGTAGCAAAGGCCGACAACAATCGTCATAAAGACTTCACTGGCGGCCTTTGTGCACCATGTAAGTGGAGATAGGCCAGCTCAAAGCATCACACTGCACCCAGAGGACAGTATGGTTAACAACAGGCGGCAGAAAGCAAAAGGCATGAATTTTACAGACATTTGTTACCATAGGGATACATGTCAATGAGAATCCAATCGATAGAACATCTACAGTCTATTATAAATGTTTAATAAATCGGAAAACCAGAGTAGCACATCTTACAAAAGATAAGAACTGAAACCAAAAACAAAAGCAGAGTCAACATGTAGTGTAGACAAAGGGACAAGGGTACAGAAGGAGAAAATACTGAATAAAGATAGTACAATAGGAGCAATTAAAATGGAAGCAAGGAAAACAGGTGGATATTATTGGTTTACAGGATTGGGAAATAGTTTATTCAAATTCTGGTCCATTCTGGCCCACCTCTAAAAAAAGGTCTAAACGATAGAGATTCATTCAAGCCTGGAGGGCATGTGAGATTAAGGCAGAAAATCACCCTTTGCTCATGTTGTAGGAGGATTTTGTTCCAGTCCACCCCTCGAATACTTGGATGTATCTGATCCAGGATTATAAAATATATTTTTGGAAAGGTGCCGCCATGTAGGGCAGTCACATGTCTCCCTAAGGGGAGATTTGGGTTACACGCACTCATAGAGATTAAATATTTATAGTTGCGTTCTCAAAATTCCATTTTGGTATTCCCTACATAGGAACATGCACAATCGCATAGAAGAAGATACACCAAACCCATGGTCTTACAGTTGGCGTAGTGTTTTGGCCTGTACTTTTCCCCATTGGGTAGAATTATAGAGTGGGATGTCTTCATAAATTGACAGTAGTTACATCCTCCGCATCTAAAAGTACCCGGACGTCTACACGGATCTTTGCCATCTCCCCCTCTAAACTCGCTCGATACCAATTTGTCTTTAAGAGATTTGTCACGTCTAAAAGTTATTGCGGGGGTTTCAGGTACAAAGGAGCCAACTATTGGGTCCATTGTGAGCATATGCAAATATTTCTCTACAATTTTTCTAATTGTTTGATGTTGATTTGAAAATTGAGTAATAATACGAATTGGGTTACTTTTTGTCTGTGTTGATGCTTGATTGTATAACAGATCATTACGGGTCCTAGTGCATGCTCTCTTGAAGGCATTTTTGAGGCATGTATGGGAATAGCCTTGTGCCAAGAGTCTCTCTTTTAATGAATCTGCTTGTTTTTTGAAAATAGCATCATCTGAGCAGTTTCATCTGATTCTGAGGTACTGGCTGTACAGTATAGAAGAAATGAGAGCTTGAGGATGTAAACTACTACCATGCAGTAAAGAATTACCAGCAGTAGGTTTCCGATAGAGGCTACTGGTCAGTAGACCATCTGATCCTTTGTGGATCTGAACATCTAGAAAAGTAATTGAGTTTAGATCATGGGTCATGGTAAAAGTTAGATTAAAGGTATTGTTGTTGAAGGATTGGAGAAAAAGTTGCAAATTCTCTGGGGGCCCATCCCAAACCAGAAATATGTCGTCAATTTAACAATACCAAAGGACCACATTCTACATGAAAGGGAGCAGGTCCTCTGATAAGCCTATCAAGCGTTCCCACTCCCTCAGGTACAGATTGGCGTAGGATGGGGCACAACAGGCCCCCATCGCTACGCCCTGCACCTAGAGAAAATGGGAACCATTGAAGGCAAAAAAATTGTGGTTGAGTATGAACTCCAATGCACCAACAACAAAATTGTTGATTCTCCATTGAAAATGGTTATCTTGAGATATGACATGTTTGATGCATGAAAGCCCTTTGTCATGCGGTATGGAGCTGTAGAGTGCCACTACATCAATTGCAACCAGGGATGCTGTGGGTGGAATATAAAGCCCATCAATATTCTGCAATAAATGTACTGTGTCACATATGTAACTAGGTAAATTCATAACGCGTGGGCGTAAATGTCTTTACTTAGATTTTCAGTTAATGAGCCGTTGCCCGAGATAATGGGTCTACTGGATGGATGATGTATATTTTTGTGCAGTTTTGATAGAGAATAGAATGTTGGTATACAGGGCAGGGTCGTGCAAATAAAATTCCCATTCCGGTTTTGATATAACATTATTAGCATAAGCTCCATCCACCAAACTGTAGAATTCCTGTTGGAATCTCTCAATTTTAATGGAGGGAATCCGATAGTACCACTGTTTGTTGTTTAATATTTTAGTACACATATCAATGTATTTATCATTATCCATGATAACAATGTACCCTCCTTTGTCGGAGGGCTTCACCATGATCATCGAATTTTCAGCTAGTGTCTTTAAGGCATCTCGTTCAGCTCCTGGTAAGTTGTCCTGACTGTTATGTGAAATTTTTAATTTCTTAATTTCATTACATGTAAGTTTTTTTCAATGCCATTACATTGGAATTTGTATTGAGTGCCGGAAATTTGTCTGATTTCTTTTTGTTCGTTGTAGGTGTCGGGTGGGGGGATCTGGTTAATCGAAAAGCTGGAGCAAATGCTCGAGATCTATTCGATCAGTCAGATCTGGTGGATAATTTTCTTCCAGTAATGCTATTAAAGAATCAATAGCTTGTAATTCCGGAGGTTTGAATTGGGGATTTTTGGGCATCTCTTTTCAATAAGGTTGTTCAAGAGTTAATTTCCTAGCGAAAAGTTGAAGGTCCTTGATGACCTCGAACTTGTCAAGATCTTCATTGGGACAAAAACTTAAACCCGCGCTAACACCTGTGTTTCCATATCAGTAAGTGTGTAGATACATTTAAATTTTCTTCATATTGGGAATTTAAGAGTGCATTGTTTGGCCTGGTATTGCTGTGATCTCACGTGTTGTGACATTGTCTATTGACTTGTCTAAAAAATCATCTTGGAGTAAAGTTGGTTGTGATACAGCATTAAAGTGAGAAATAGGTCTGGTGGATTCAGAAGAAAGAGTGCTGATAGCAGAATGAAAGGGAGAAGGAGAGAAGCCAATGCCACCTTGAGTGTTACCTGACACCAAGTGAGGACCCCCATTAGGGGCTAGAGGAAGTGCTTATTCAGTGATGCGTTTTTTATTGGACCTTTCTTGTGATCCACCCCTTGTGAATTCCTTTTGGATTTACATGATTTCTTGAACCTAGAAGATCCCTTAGAAGAAATAGATGAAATGGATGAGGCATCAGATAAACCTAATTCAGTATTAGGTCTTTGTTTATAGTTAAATCTCAGTTTAGGAAGAGTGCAGGGCTGGACTGGGACAAAAATTTGGCCCTGGACTTCATCCAGACCGGCCCACTTTAATTTTGCAAACACGCACAAAAACAAGTGAACAAGTGAAGTGGGAGGGCTAACGTCATGCAGGAACATTGCTACAGCCTCATTGGCTGGAATTTCAGAAATCTGCGTTGCTGCACGGGCATTGGCTGCCTTTCAGCAAAGCAGCAGCGCTGAGGCTGAGCCGGGTTGCGCACTATGAAATGAGGTGATGGGGAGTGCGGATGACAGGTCTCTCCCATACCGGCTGGTCGGACAAACCCTCCCCCACCCAGTCCAACCCCGATGGCCAGCCAAGCCCCCCCTTCACTCGCCATTAGCTACTTTGTTTCTCTTATAGGTAGGGCTGCTGTTACCTGACGCCGCCCCCTGTGTGAATATTCAAAATGATATTTTCACAAAGAATACAAGAAAATCATTATTAGTGGACACAAACATTCTGTCATACAAAAAAAACCCCATAAATTCCATCTTCAAGCCAAAATTCTCCCCAAACAATAATGCACATATACCACCAACTCCCAGTTCCAATCCGCCCTCCCAGCACAAATTCCACCCCAATTTCCCCTCCTTGTACAAATCTCCCTCACCCCCAAAAATTCACTAGCAACGCATACATCAAACTTTCTATCCTAGCACAAATCTTTTTCCCTCAAATCCCCCCTGCCAGCACAAATCCCCCCTAATCCCTCCTATTGGCCCTGAATTCCCCCACCCGCTCCTGGCACAAAATCCTCCCATCTCCCCTCTCAGCACAAATCTTCTTACTTCAATCCCCCTTCTAGGACAAATTCCCACAAATCCATTCCCCTTGCGCAACCCCCTCTAAGTTACTCTTTCCAAGCACAAATTCTTCCACTAATCCCCCCCAGCACAAACATCCCCTCTCCTGGATCAACCCTCCCCCCCAATCCTCCTCCTAGCACATATCCCCCATCCATACAAAGTCAGCAGGAGGTGCGTTGTGTTGTGCTCTCCCCTCCTCCCAAAGGAGCATTTATCTACACTGAGACACACATGAGACCGGATCTTACTGTACATCGCATTGTACTGCACACACACACCTCCCCCATCTCCTCCAAGGGCTGCTCTTCTCCCGGCAGAAAGAAATGTGGATAGGGGCGCTGTGTGTATATACAGTGCAATGCGATCTACAGTAATAGCGATCCGCAGTCTCATGTGCTGTATAGTGGAATACTCATCTGACACAGGAGGGGGTAGCACAATACAGTGCATTTCCTGCTGGATGTTTCCTCTCTCTGCTCAGCCTCCCGTCTCCTTGTCCCAGCTGTGAGTGTGGGGGGGGGGAGCTCAACGGTGGCCAGCCAGGTTTATCATCCAAGGAAGGGACAGCCTGGGCCCTCTGTGTATTTCACCCAGCAGCTAAAAGCCGGCGGGAAGGAGAGGGGAAAAAACCTGGGTGAGAGACACGGAGGGCATTGTTTTCCATTTATCCACCTGCTGTCCAGGTCCCCTGTGTGCCGGGGCCCCCCTACAGGAGGACCAGTGGTCCCCCTATCAGGGGCCCTGCTTATAGGCAGTACAGCGGTGCTCAAATTAATGGCTGCACGAGCCGCGCAGCCATTACTTTGACAGGCTATCATTGAAACCGACCCACTGAGCCATCGGCCTACAAGGAAACTCCCGTAGTCCCGATGGCCAGTACATGCCTGGATGAGTGTGCTTCCAATGATATGCCCTATTTTCTTGAAAAGCATTGAAAAGCATTTTTCTTCTCTTTTTTCGTCAGAATTTCTCAATTAAATTGTTCTTAGTGTTCACCTAGTTCCTTGTCATATTGAGAATATGCCGTATGGTTTTTGAAATTGGATACTTGTAAATAAATGGAATCCAGTTCTTTATCCAGTTCCTTAGATCTTTTTTGATATTCCTCGATAAGAAGGGAGATCACCCCCCTTGAGAAAGTTAATACATTTTTTTCCCATTCACTTTTAAAAAGATATTCAAATATTATCTAGAGTTGGAAAAATTTGTATCCGTAAACGAAACGTATTAATGTTATTCTTAATATAGTGCTCAAAAAAGTATATGTGCCAATGGTATAGGGATTTCTTTTCTAACGATTTCCTAAGGTTAAAGAATATAGATGACAGTTCTGTATCTTTTTGCTCCTTTTGAGTAAATTCCCAGTTCCTCCCTGCATAGTTGGTCATTATGGTAAAAATTCAAAATGAATTAGTGTTACCCAAAACAGCACAGCAAGAGAACGATGGATGGGTATTTGCTACCCTAGATACAGAGTTATAAATGTGCTAAATGCTGATGAGGAAAAATAGAAAAGAATGCCCACATCCCTGGATTAGACAAGCTACAAAAAAATCCTCTGATGGGACTTTAAAGGGCATAAACTCCAGAAAGATCAAGTAAGTAATATAAAAGATAAATATTTTATTTGAAAATGTTAAGACAGGAGAGTCAAATGTGAAATTAAAACAATACAATCAATGTGGTTGCAGTGATGATACACAATAATTACAAACAGACTTACACGGCACACAAAGGCCGTCAGTGACGTCTTTATGACGATCTCTGTCAGCCTCTCCTATTAGGTGCCAGGCAGACGGGTTGAGTCCCGGTTGCCATTGCACCATTATGCACCGTTGGGCTGCTGACGCGGGTCCACGTCACCACGCTGATGGGCGTGGCTTTTCCCTTTGTCAGGACGCTGCCTTTTACAGGAGTCCAGCGCTACTAGCCACCATTGCAACACGGCCATCACGGGAGACGCTAGCGACTCGGGGGGGCACTCTTCATGCCCAGCCCCTCTTGCCCATGCCTACAGGGCCAATAATAAACCCCACTCACTTCAATCCCCATAAAGCTTGTGGTACTTAGGGAACTCATTGTAAGTCGCCCCTCTGAGCTTCCAGATCCAAATGATGTACCACGTTGGATAAGGTAAACACAGAAGCTGATATCTCTGCAGCTCTACACATATGCAATCAGTGGTGTATTTAGGTTTTGTGTTGCCCCAGGCCTGGCTAAACTCGTGCACCCCCTAATTTATATATGACCACCACTTTCTGTCATAACCACCCCCTTCGTGTTTAAGACCCACCCCGTCACCTGTAAACCACACCCCTTCCTCTTTAGGCTCCAACGCAGCGACTGGTGTGAATAGACCCTAAGCTCCTGTGTTGAGAGGCTTTTGCTTGCATTTTCCATACCTATGCAAATCTATTGGAATGCAAAATCTACATGAAGCACAGGTAAATGCAGGTCAGAAGGAGGTCAAGTGCGCCTATCAATGAATTCTGAATGATTACTGAAACATCTCAAACTGATATCAAAACAAATGCCAGTGATAACAAAGGCACTTCCAGTGGTGGAATTGCTCATATTCACCTGCTAAAATATCCCTAAATGACATCACATTGGACCAGCAGATAGGGCTGGGCAAAATCCACATTTGTGGATTATTGGACATACAATGCTAAATCTGACCACACAGGTATTTTTAAGATATTTTTAAGGTTGAACTGGATGGACTTGTGTATTTTTTCAACCTGACTAACTATGTAACTATGTAGGTACCGCTACGGAATTGACGGCTGCCAGTTTTATTGAGTGCGGCCGCCAGTTTGTCCGAACATCAGGCCAGTCACAGGCCGGTATCATACTAGCAGCAGTGTGGCCGCTTTATGGGGGTGCCAGACAGATTTACCCTCTGGACCCTTCCCCCCGGCCCAGTCCGTCTCATAAGATTGGCGGGGACTCTTTTTGTGCGGGAGGAGGCTGTTCTTTTTGGTGGGGCAGCTTTTTTGCCACCCCTCTACAAAGTGCCGCCCTAGGCCTGGGCCTTGTCGGCCTAGGCCAAGATACAGCGTTGTATGCAATAGATTGTTAGATGTACATTGAAGATTCAATAGATGCAATATAATAATTTACTTTCTGTTGCAGACTGGCCTTCTTTATTTAAAGCGGAGTTCCACACAAAAATGGAACTTCCTCTTTTTGGAACCCTCCCCCCCTCCAGTGTCACATTTGGCACCTTTCAGGGGGGAGGGGGGTGCAGATTCCTGTCTAAGACAGGTATTTGCACCCACTTCCGGGCATAGACTCCCATGGGAGTCTACGCCTCTTCCCGTCCGCCCGCACTGTCTGCTGGGAGACACACACGGGTCCCAGAGACAGCAGGGGCCATTCGGATAGTGCAGCGCAACTCGTGCATGCGCAGTAGGGAACCAAGAAGTCAAGCCGCAAGGCTGATTCCCTAGCGAAGATGGCGGCGGCAGCAACCGAGAGCCGAGGGAGAAATCGGCTTCGGGTGAGGACATCGCGGGCGCCCTGGACAGGTAAGTGTCCCTATTTTAAAAGTCAGCAGCTGCAGTATTTGTAACTGCTGACTTTTACAAAAAAAAAATTGGCAGACCTCCGCTTTAATATAAATTATTACAGACTCTCTCCTTCCTTCAGCTCACCTGTATAAAATGTTATGTATTTTAGGTGAATGAAGTAAATTGTTGTGCCCGTATCCTTCTTGGGTATCCTTCTGGGTACTCTGGAGCTTTTATTTCAGCACCCTCCTTCTTTACCCCAAAGGCCAAGGTGGGTATTGTGATGGGTTTTATATATTGTAATAGAATATACTCCAATCAAATTTTGAACACTTATGGTCCTATCTTATATATCTTATATTACCAGATTTACCCCATTTTTTGGCCTGTGATGTGGTGTCTCCTTTGGGGTTGGGTTGGGTGCCCTTTCTGGGTGTTCTGGGCTGGATCTCTCTGCCCCTCACCCTTTAGACTCTTGGCTAATTGATGGTGGTAAACATCCTTATTTTTAACTGATGCAGATGTCCAGAATATTACTTTATATCCACATGGTCAGTGTGTATTTATGCACATAATTATGCTACTGTAAATATTTTCTGTATATTTCTTAATAGTATATATATATTTTTTGTTAACTATAGATACTATTGTTTTACTCATAACCACTCACCCCTGAAGAAGAGGAACAACGCTATATCTCATTGGGTATACTCTGTATATGTGTATTCCACTATACAGAGCAATGTGGTTATCTGCTTTGTAATTATTGTGTATCATCAATGCGACCGCATCGATTGTGTTGTTTTAGTTTAACATTTGAATCTCCTGTCTTAACATTTTCAAATAAAATATTTACCTTTTATATTAAATACTTGATCTTTCTGGAGTTTATGCATTTTTAAGTCCCATCAGTCCCATCAGAGGGATTTTGTTGTAGCTTGTCTAATCTCCTATTCTCTCATTTATAACTTTGTCCTAAAGACCAGTCACTGCTGCTCTAGACATGTGCAGTTAGTTTTGTTCCAAATTGAAATTCGGAGCAAATGTTTTGTTTTTCGGAAATTTGGATGTAGCGAATTTAAACAATTCCGAAATTACGAAAAAAAAATTTGGACGAAATTCGAATTTGAATCCATTCAAATCAATTTCAAAAAGTTTTCGAATTTGAATAGTTTTCAATTTGTTTTCCAATTTCCAAAGAGAATAAAATAGAATAGAAAATAAAGGAATACAATAGAACAAAAATATAATAGAATAAAAAAGAATATAACAGAAAATAAAAGAATATAATATAATAGAAACAACTAGAATAGAATAGAATAAAAAAGAATAGAATAAAATAGAAAGAATAGAACCGCCTTCTGAAATTCAAATTTCAAATAGAATAAATTTGAATTCGAATACATATGAATAGAATAGAAAAAAGAAAAGAATAGAATAGAAAAGAATAGAATTCAAAAAACAGTAGAATAGCATAGAAAGAATATAACCATTTCCCAAAATTCAAATAGAATCAATTTAAGTTTGAATAGAGTAGAAAATAATTGATTAGAATAGAATAGAAAATGACAGAATAGTATAGAAAGAAACAACAGAATAGAATAGAATAGAATAGAATGAATTTAACCATCTTCCGAAATTTGAATTTTGAATAGAATAAATTTGAAAAGAAAAGAATAGAATAGAAAAGAATAGAAGAGAAAATAAAATAAAATATTAGAATAGAAAAGAACAGAAAAGAAAGTATATTACAATATAACCATTTTCTGAAATTTGAATTTCGAATAGAATAAATTTGAGAATAGAATAGAAAAGAATAGAATGTAATAGTAAAGAATAAAATAGAAAATAAAAGAATAGAAGATAAAAAAAAAATAGAATATAATGGGAATAGGAAGAATATAACTACCATCCAAAATGCAAATTTCAAATGTAATTCGAATGGAATTCCATTCGGATTGGAATTCAGAAAATTCAAATCAATTCGAATACGAATTAAACAAATGTAACTAAATGAATTTATGTAAATAACGAATCAAAAAATTAAACACATTTTTTCGTTCTGTACATGTCTATGCTGCTCTCTCTCCTTGTGCAGGGTGACTGGTCTTGTCTCCGCCACCCCTTCTGTAGTTTTCTGCAGGCAGCCTGTAGTGGGTGGGGCCTGCTGGGTCCCACCCACAGCTCTGCTCTCTGCTAAGGCTATATGTACAGCACAATGATGATGTCACTGATACCTTTACAAGGTAATAACTGGGTATGCAGAAGCATTTGGTGCACACAAAGTCCTTTTTGGCTATAAAGACCCTAGAGAATACAATGGCGGTCGTTGCAACTTTTTAATTTGCAAAAGTTATAGCGTCTACAATATAGGCGATAGATTTATGGCATTTTTATTCTTTTTTTTTTTTTATTTACTAGTAATGGCGGTGATCTGCGATTTTTATCGGGACTGCGATATTGCGGTGGACAAATTGGACACTTTTGACACATTTTTGGGACCAATGACAATTATACAGTGATCAGTGCTATAAAAATGCACTGATTACTGTTTAAACGTCACTGGCAGGGAAGGGTTTAACACTAGGGGGCGATCAGGGGGTTAACTGTGTTCCCTGGATATGTTCAAACTGTAGGGGGGATGAAACTGACTAGGGGAGGAGAGAGATCGGTGTTCCTACTTAGTATGAACACATGATCTGTCTCCTTTCTCCTGAGAGAACCGGGATTTGTGTATTTACACACACAGATCTAGGTTCTCGCTCTGTCCCAAGTGATCCCATTGGCTCCGCGCGCGCCTTCTACATCATCTTAAATGGCCGACGTACAGCTATGACAACTTGCCAAGGGGAGCCATTCTGCCGCAATATAACTGCGGCGGCCGGTCGGGAACCGGTTAAAGCTAAAGGATCAGCCTTGCTGGCATGGATAAGTAAAAAGTATTAGAGGAGCTGAAACCTAGCACAATGCTGCTCTAGCTCTGTCAGGTTGCATGGGGATTGTTTTTCAATCCAGCCGCAACTTCTCTTCTGGATTGAGTTCTGGACTCTGGACTAACATTGGTGTTCCATTCTAGTGTACCTTTGGCTTTATGTTTGGTGGCATTGTCTTGTTGGAAGATGAATCTCACTAGGCTCAGGTTTCTTGCTGTCTGCATCAGGTTTTCCTCCAGGATTCCTCTGTATTTTGTTGTATTCATCAAACTTTAAGGCTGGGTTCACACTATTGCCAATTGTATGCGGGGTTCCCAGCATCCAATTCGCATAGCAGGAGATTGTGACCGGCTCTCTATGGAGTTGGTTTACAGATCTCCACAGTGGCTGTGAATTGCACAGGAGCCTTGTGCGTCTTTTGGTCTGTTTCAGGTCCGAATTCGGCCAAAAATTTGGGCTAAAATCGGACTCCTGCTGTGATCCGCTGCGTTCTCCAGTGTGAACCCAGCCTAAATCCTAACAAGCCTTCCAGAGCCTTCTGCATAGAACATCTCTATAGCACATGACACTGACAACACTAGGATTCACAGTGAGGGTGGCTTGTTTTATGATGTTTATGCCAAACATGGCTTTTACTTTAATGGCCAAAAGAAAGCTAAATTGTAGCACCAGCAGACCATAGAATCGTATACTCTCCTATAAAGTCTTTGCAACTTTCCTATAAAGTTATTACTGGTGAAGAACCCTGGAAACAGTTTCTGTGTAAGCATAGTCTCTCTAGTCCCAGTCACTGAAACCTATTACTCTCTCAGAGTAGTAATAGGTCTCACGGGGGGGGGGGGGCGGGCGCCATTCTCATTAGTCTTCTTGCTTGGTCGCTCACTTTTGGTGGACGCCCTGTTCTTCGCAGCTGTGCCATACTCTCAATTTCTGAATGATTGCTTTAACTTTACTCAAAGGGATTTTGCAATTTGATGGAGTTGCTTGGAGTGTTCTACTTGATGTAGGTTATGCCACAATACTGACTGCAATCAAAAGTTGGGCCTTACTGATACACATGCATGTATAAAACAGTCACTTGAAACTCCTTGAATACACATAGTGGATCTTCATTGAACTAATGATGTGACTTTAAAAAAAGAGCTGACTTCATCAGTGATGATTTATGCGTGTCAAATTTCGTGTTTTTTACTGTAACTTAAATCACTTTGCAGAGATCAGTTTTCATTTTTACAAGCAAGTACCCATTTCTGTTGATTGGTGTAAAATAAATAAATACACTGTAATTGAAAGTTTTATAACAAAAAACATGAAAATTTCCAGGAGGGTGAATACTTACTGTATTAACATTATTATGTTATTATATTATTAATATAATAAATTGTACATCCCCATTATTAATTTTATGCAGAATTAAGTTACAAAAATATTAACAACAACTTTATCAGTGCAGCCTCACCTGTGCCCATCAGTGCAGCCCCACCTGTGCCCATCAGTGCAGTCCAACCTGTGCCAAATACAGCGTGACCTGTGCCCAGTACAGCCTCGCCTGTGCCCAATAAAGCTTCACCTGTGCCCAATGCAGCCTCACCTGTGCCCAATGCAGCGTGACCAGTGCCCAATACAGCCTCATCTATGCCCAATACAGTATGCCGTGCCCAATGCAGCCTCACCTGTGCCCAATGCAGCGGGACCTGTGCCCAATGCAGTGTTACCTGTGCCCAACGCAGCCTCACCTGCACCCAATGTGGCCTGCCTGTTCCCAATGCAGCATGTCCAGTGCCCAATACAGCCTCACCTGTGCCCAATACAGCGTGACCTGTGCCCAATGCAGCCTCCCCTGTGCCCAATGCAGCATGACCTGTGCCCAATGCAGCATGACCTGTGCCCAATGCAGCATGACCTGTGCCCAATACAGCGTGACCCATGCACAATGCAGCCTCACCTGTGCAGAGGAAGAGGCAAACTGTCCAGATCAGCAGAGAGTGGGATTGTCCGCTGTAATAGCTTTCATTTGAATATCCCGTGTTCCCGGGTCTCACCATCACATAGCCCCCCTCTTGGCCTGATGCCTTTGATGACGTCACATGTCCCGCATTGGACCGGTGTTCTGTCTATCAAAGGCGCCGGGCCAAGAGGTGGGGCTATGTGACGGTGAGCCCCGGGAACACAGGAAATTCTAATGAAAGCTATTACAGCGGGCAATCCCGCTCTCTGCTGATGCGGACAGCTCGTCTCTTCTTTTTCTCTCTCTTCCGCTGGCTGGGAGACCATGCCAGCGGTGCTCACCCCCCCCCCCCCCCCCCACTCTGAGGCAGCCCCATGCTTGCCAACAGCCATTTTCCACATGCAAAATGCAAGTGTGCGAGTGGAAAATTTGAGGGCTGCAGTATATATAATATATATATATATATATATATATATATATATATATATATATATATATATATATATATATATATATATATATATATATATATATATATATATATATATATATATACACACATATACACACACACACACATATACATACATAGACACACACACACGTACATATTATATGTACGCCCAAGAATATGACCTTCTTTACTTCGCTACTATGGGCTCTAGCCCCAGATCTTTTGTAGACCTAGCAACGCCTCTGCAGGATGCCATGGATGGGTCCTGGATGGGTGCTATGTGGCACCAATATTTGGGTCGTGGACCCTTTAAGGGAAATGTTTTGGGTACTCAGGGGTTCTCCTCTGTGATGGGTGAGGAATTCTGAAATAGTCAGCTAACGGAGAGAACTGACTTGCAGTCCTTTCTGCATTAGTGGTGGCTTATTTGCGACCTGGAATTTTTGGAGGTCCAGAATGACATTCCGATGGGAAAAGCAGGGCTGGTGCAAGGATTTTTGTTTACTTAGGCGAAGGTACGTTTTACGTCGGACATTCCGATCGTGTGTGGGCTTCATCAGACTTTTTCGTTAGAAAATTCTGACGGACCTAGAAATAGAACATGTTTCAAATCTTTCCGACGGACTCAATACCTATTGGAAAAAACGTTCGTCTGTATGCTATTCCGACAGGCAAAAAACGACGCAAGGGCAGCTATTGGCTACTGGCTATTGAACTTCCTTTTTCAAGTCCCGTCGTACGTCATCGCGTTCTAAACTAACGGACTTTAGTGTGATCGTGTGTAGGCAAGTCCATTTCAGAGGAACTCCTTCGGAACTCCGTCAGAAAGACCGTCAGAGTCTACTCTGAAGGAAAGTCCGTTCGTGTGTACGCGGCATAAGGCAGCTGCGTAAGCAGCCTTAGGGCTCCTTAATATGTCCCCGACTGCTTGTAATGCTTGCCTTTCAGTAAGCGCGCAATTCATGTGGTGGAGGTTCACATCTATTGGTGGTGTTTTGTTCAAGAATGTACTTCATTTGCATGCAATATTCAACATTTTTAGTTGTACACGGACTGTGTTTTTTCTTTTTACCACGATCACTTGCTCACTTTATTTTATTATTTTATTTCTTTTAGTGCAGCTTTCTTTTCATTATTTGCATATTGTCTTTTTGCTGTTTAGCTTCTTGAATTAGTGCACTTTATCACTGTTTCACATAGTATCACATCTTCTCGCATATTACTGCAATTTTTGTTTTTTGTGGGTTTTTTTGTTTTGTTTTTTTTTAATTTGGGATAGGCATTCTTGCATATTTGTCTATTTTTGCTGCTTAGCTTCTTGAATTAGTGCACTTCATCATTGTTTCACCTAGTATCGCATATTACTGCAATTTTTCTTCTGTGTCTTTTTTTTTTTTTTTTTTTTTTATCACTTTTATTGTTTTTGAGAATGTTCTTTTTCATATTATAAATTTTCTTTTTTTAAATGTTCACCCTAATAAAAAAAAATAACTGAGATGTAATCCAGCGTTATGTATTGATTTTGTTCTAATATATTTGAATAAATGATTTTTATAAAGATCAGTTTTGTCTTAATGCACTATTCATTGAACTGAGGTGTGAAATACGCGTGTGAAATACATTTACTCCAACAATCATGTATAATGATAAACTCTGTGTCATTGCACAAAATAATTAATCTATCATATACAAAAATGATTGCGAAAAAACAAGGACCCTAAAAGAGGGAAACCTTTTGTACCCTCCGGTACAGCGGGACTTTACAGGCAAACAGCAGCAGTATATAAAAAAATGTTTTATTGAAAATTGCTTAAAAAGGCATAAAAACAAGTAGATCTGAGCATAGATCTCTACAAAAAATACTTATACAAGATACAAACAGGTTCTTTCTCATAATCTATTTCTTTGTGCTTTCGACTGTGAATACATATTCCTCTGTCAGCCTGACATGTTTCAGGACGATGTCCCTTCTTCAGAGGCGTATTAAGAAGAGAGAATATATAAATGTATTCAGTATCCAATCTCTGAGAAACACCATGCAAAAAATTGCAAAAGGAGACAACCTCGGATCCGGCGGTGTTCGTCCTCTTTCTGGGGGCCTTTGTGGAGCTTTTCCCGACCCAGGTGGAAGCCACCACATCCAATTTTGGTTAATTGGCAGTCTTATCTCCATTTCTTTTAAATCGCATTTCTTTTTTGATATGAGGTTGTCTCCTTTTGCAATTTTTTGCATGGTGTTTCTCAGAGATTGGATACTGAATACATTTATATATTCTCTCTTCTTAATACGCCTCTGATGAAAGGACATCGTCCTTAAACATGTCAGGCTGACAGAGGAATATGTATTCACAGTCGAAAGCACAAAGAAATAGATTATGAGAAAGAACCTGTTTGTATCTTGTATAAGTATTTTTTGTAGAGATCTATGCTCAGATCTACTTGTTTTTATGCTTTAAGCAATTTTCAATAAAACATTTTTTTATATACTGCTGCTGTTTGCCTGTAAAGTCCCGCTGTACCGGAGGGTACAAAAGGTTTCCCTCTTCTAGGGTCCTTGTTTTTTTGCATTTAAATTGGGATGTTGGCAACATTAATTTGAGGGTTACTTCCCTCGGTGGTTCACCATACTATACATACAAAAATGATTTGTTTCTATGAAACAAACCAAGTGCAAATGCTGTTAAAAAAAGTGCAAAAGAAAAAGTGGTGTGCTAACACAGTGAACAAAAAGTGCTTAGTGCAAGAAAATATTATTAATTAGTAAATAGTAGTGTTCAAAATATTTGAAGTCTATTTTGCAATCCCAGGAAAAATTCAAGAAAGTGATAATAATAATCTTGGATTTGTCCTGGGATTGCAAAATGGACTGCAAATATTTTGAACACATATGAATTTTTGATGCATGCACTTTACTAATGAATAATATTTTCTTACACTAAGGACTTTTTGTTCACTCTGTCAGCACACCATTTTTTCTTTTGCACTTTTTTTTAACAGCATTTGCATTTTAATTGTTTGTTTCAAAGAAATAAAAATTTTTTGTATGATAGATTAATTATTTCATGAAATGACACAGGTTTTATCATTATATATGATTGTTGGATTGAATGTATTTCACACGTGTACAGTAAGGGATTAGGTTCATAGCAGTGGGTTCACTGTCATCAGATTGTGGGATTATAGATTTGCGCTGCCTGCTTCTTTTTTCTTGCGAAAAATGGAGACTTGCATAACTATGGCTATAGACTTGCGGGGCTCGTGCTGTAGACTCACCACTGCAACTTTGCTCTTGCTAGAGACGTGCAGCAAGTTCACAAGACTTACAATTCAATACTGCCACAAATGTGTGGTGAGTTATCCTTGCTATCTGGGAAGTTCCTATTGGGTGGGATTCTGTTCCCCACTGTATCCCCCTGCACAATTCCCCACTGTACCCCTTACATACCTGTTCCCCACTGAACCCCCTTGCACACCTATTCCCCACTTTACCCCCCCTGCACCCCTGTTCCCTACTGTACCCCCCCTTTGAATGCATGTTCCTCACTGTACCTCTCTTATACACTTATTGTCCACTGTACCCCCCACCCCTATTCCCCACTGTACCCCCTGAATGTCTGTTCTCCACTGTATCCCCCCCAGTACACCTATTCCACACTGTACCCCCCTGCTCCCCGTTCCCCACTGTATTCCCCCTGAACACATGTTCCTCACTGTACCTCCCTTGCATACCTATTCCCTACTGTACCCTCCTGCTGTACCTGCACACTACCTGCTTTACTGCTGTAGCTCCCTTTACATGACTATTTCATCACTCTAGCTCCCCCACACGTATGTTCTTCTAATGCACTTCCCTGCATGACTGTTCTCCCTGCCTTGCACCCATAAAATAAGTTGGTGGCACAATAAACTTTACAGCAGATTTCAAAGTTTTTATTGGGCAAAGGACTGGGTGCAGCACTGAGTGCAACATGCTGCCTGCTCTCCCACTACCTGAGCTGGCGCCCAGTGGTGATGCTGCATGTCCAGCTGGCTGCTCTTGCTGTTGTTATTCTAACTGCCATTTTCCATTGTGACATGGCATCATCCTGCCACACAGCTTGCATCCATACATATAAAGCAGGCTACATGAGTGACAATTTTTCACCCTCTATAATGAAGATTCAGTGATCTTTTTATGGTCATTTGGTTAGCTTTGTGAGAAATTTGCACACACATACAGTGCCTTGAAAAAGTATTAATACCCCTTGAAATTTTCCACATTTTGTCATGTTACAACCAGAAACTTCTGTTACAACCAGAAACGTAAATGTATTTTAAAGTGTTTGTAACCCTAAAAAAAAAAGAGCTCCTGTTCCCTTATAGCAGATTAAACAGCACAGTGCTCATGCTGTCTAATCTGCCCCTTTCTAAACTGTAAAAAACCTGGCTGATCCTGCCACTTCCTGTGTCCCCCTCTCTGTACTGACAACGATAATCATGGCTGCTGAGCCCTGATTACCATGGTCAGTTTGCAAGCCTCCGACATCCGCAGCTCTCCTCTCTCCCCCTCCCCTCCCTACCTGTCAGCTCCGTGTGTCTGTGTCTCCCCCCCCTCTTCCTGCCACCATCAGTATAGTCTCTAAATACTTTTTTTTAGATATCATCAGGCCAGTCACATGACTCCCGGCCTCTCTACACCTCCGATCCAGGGCTACAGTGGGAGGGGCTGAGCGGTCAGCACGGAGGTCACTGACCTCCCCAGCTGACGTCAGAGGGAGATCTCAGCCCTTCCCACTCTAGCCCTGGATAGGAGTAGCAGAGCTGCAAAGAAAAAGGTATTTCGAGGCATCGTTTTAGACAAATACTTACACTGTGCTTTATGGCTGGATACACAAGAGGGACTAGCAGTGACATTATTTATTAAGGTTATAAACACTTTAATCTCAGTACAGTATACATCTGTTCTGTGAAGCCCTCAGAGGTTTTTTAGAGAACTTTAGTGACCAAACAACATCATGAAGGCTAAGGAACACACCAACAATGGACCATATAATCAATATCAATCTTCTACCCACCAGCAACCCAAGAACTCAAGAAGGGGTTCTAATTCAGGTAATAACAGGAATAATAGACACCCATATGTGTCTAATCAACATTATGCTGGTCCTCAACCATACCCCCAAACCAGACAACAGGAAATGGATTACCGGGGATACTGTGATGACCAAACATATAGAAACCATCCAGGTGATGGACATAGAGAATGTCCTCCTTTCTCCCCACAAGTCCCTTGGAGGTATGATATACCAACAAGAAATCAATATGGTCCACTACAGGGGTATATGGAGAACGCAGAGGAAACAGATTATTACAGCACAGCATCAAGACCCGTGGGGAACCAACAGAGTCGCACCCATGACGGTCCCCCAGGGACAGCCCCCCTGAGAAACAAGGTGGATAGTTTTTTAGGGAGAGGCCAAAACAAAAAAGGAAGACTAAAAGAGGATGCAGAGGAGGGAAACGAAGCCACCCCAAAAAAACAGAGGAGATAGCATGTGAAGGAGTGTTTAATATAAGTGGAGAGGAACTAACTAGGTCTGAAACGTTAACACTAAATCAAGGTTTGACGTATGCCCCTAGGAAACCTTTAAATAAATTCCAGATGTTTTTAGATGTGCAGAAATATATTAGAAAATTAAGTATCAAACGTTATTTTCTTTCTAACCCTAATATAAGAAATCACTCTCAAACAGGAAGCCAAATTTCTAAGGGAACAGGACTCAAAAATGCATCCCTATTCAATCCCCCGGGTAAACTAGCACCAAATTTAGTGGTTTTCAAGGATTTAGTATTACAAGACTTGTAACAGGTGAAGTTTAAAAAAGAATACCAGAAAAACACAGAGGAAGGAATAGCCTCCCTCTGCAGAAGGAAGGAACTTATTATACGGCCAGCGGACAAAGGGGGAGGAGTTGTTATCTTGAAAAAACAGGATTATCTGAGGGAAATGCAGTTTCTTTTGTCAGATTGGGATACCTATACCATCCTTAACAGGGATTCTCTAAATATAAGAGGGCCCTAAATAGCATAGTACAGGATGGTTATAGAAAAGGAATCATCAATGAGAAAGAACGTGAATACCTCATACCCTTAGCACCAAGAACACCAATTATATACTATATCCCCAAGATCCATAAAGACCTCATCCAACCCCCCGGCCGCCCCATTGTAAGCGGCATTGATTCCCTTACCTCTAGAATAGGGAAGTTTATTGATTTTTATCTCCAGCCGGTGGTAACTAAGACCCCGGCGTTTCTGAAAGATTCCATGCAAATTGTCAAGGAAATATCTGAGTATACGGTGGAGGATAACGTCTTGCTGGTAACGGTGGACGTTGCCTCCCTTTATACTATTATACCTTAAAAAAAAAATCTTAAAAGAAAACCCTCATGGAAAACTTCCACTATAAATTTTGTTATGAAATTACTTCAATTTGCCATGGAACATAACTATTTTTACTATGGAGGGCATTTTTACCTCCAGGGTACTGGAGTTGCTATTGGGGCAAAATTTGCCCCCAGCTTAGCTGGGTTGTTCATGGCCCTGTGGGAAAATGACAAACTTTTTTCCCTTGATGAGCCCCGCCTCCTTTTTTGGCGTTGTTACATAGACGACGCCTTTTTTCTGTGGAAGGGTGATGAGGGATCTCTTCACACTTTTATGACCCAATTGAACACCAATAACTGGGAGATTAAGTTTACATATGAATATAGCTCCACTTCAGTTAATTTTTTAGACTTGGTAATTTTCAAAGAACAAAGTTCCCTCCTTACCAAAACCTTTTTTAAAAACACTGATCGCAATGGATACATTCCATTGGACAGTGGACATCACCCAAAATGGCTCAAAGCCATACTTAAAGGACAATTCCAAAGCATTAGAAGAAATTGTTCTCATATAGAAGATTTTTAGACTCAAGCTACTGTCCTAAAAAATCGATTTATAGAAAAAGGATACCAGCCCTCCTCATTGGATAGGGACCTACAGGAAGTTGCTCTTCTTGACAGACAAAATCTTTTAGTCCCTAAAATTGCTAATAGAAATGAGAGAAAAAATACAGATTTGGAATGGTCTTTCTTGACCACCTTTTCCTCACACTACTGGTGGGTGAACAAAATCATTCGGAAACATTGGCAGACCCCGAAGTGTGACAAGGTGTTAGGACCTGCACTTCCGGATCGGCCTAATGTTTTATATAGAAGGAATCAAAACCTCAAAAGATCTATTGGCACCTAGTGTCATTGACACACCCCTCAAAGTACAAATGTTTGGTAATTTAAAAGGCTTTTTTGCCCTGTAGAAAATGTGTGGTTTGTAGGTCATCCCAAACTGTCAAGGGTTCCACTTTTTCATCTTTTGTCATTCCATAAAAGATTTTATTACCTGTGGGACTGTAGGGGTGGTAAACCTCCTTAGTTGCCCGTGCGGTTTTCAATATATCGGTAGGACCACCCGTGCACTTAAAATTCGGATTGACGAGCACTTGTCCAACATACGTAGGGGGTTTGTTGGACATAGTGTCTCGTGGCATTTTCGCCAGTTTCACAACTGGGATACATCACTACTGAAGGTTATGGCTATTGAAAAATGTACCCCCATTGGAGGGGCAGTAATTTAAAATGCCATATTTCACGCCGTGAAACCCGCTGGATATTCGACATGCAGTGTTATAGCCCATTGGGCCTTAACATTGAATGGGACATAAACTGCTATATTGATAATAGCTAAAATCTTGTACCCCTCTCTCTGGTATGATTATACATATACATTCATGTAAGCAGTTTTCCTTTAGATCACCTTTTTCCCTCCGGTGATACTGTTTTTATATATACAATTTTGAATGTTTGGATATATCATCAAGGTCCTTTGGGGTTGCCTTGAATTGAAGTCGTATCTTTGTAGATGTCACTTTTATTTTAATGTTCTTATTTTATTGTTCCTATTTGCTTTATTGGAAGAATTTTTGGACATCCTAGCTTGCCCTCAATGTCCCCCCCTTTTTTCCCCTTTTTTGAATAATAGGGTGAGTTGGCAGGGGAGGATGATCCAATGCTGTGCTCTGGGGATAGGTATGCTGGTTTATTTAAATGCAGGAGTCAGCATTATTTATCCTCAGTAATAACATTTTTCATATATTTATATGTGTTTTTATAGTTTTTACATTTGTTTTGTTGTTGTATTTTTATGTAATTTTTTATTTTCAACACCATTCATCACAATTGTTTTACAATCTGTATGAAGTATACTTTGATCTGGATATGATAAATAACAGCTCCCGATCTGCTATGCACTTGGTTACACCGTAAACTGATTGACAAATCATCTCAATCTTGTTTCCGGTGTCACTTTCCTGCGGAGATGCTTATATAGTGTGGTGTGTGACGTCTGGCTCCAGTCTCCTCTCCCAGTCGATGCTTCTTACGGAGAAACGCAGCGTCGGACGGAGCCAAGGGACCTGACGTCACCACACATCAGCTGGCTAGCTTCACCGCGGCTGAGCTGTTAGTTTGGTTTTGGATTTTCTGCTATACCCTTTGATGTCGGCTACCCATCGTTTTGTAATAAAAGAGTTTTAACCTACTACACTATGGGGGACCCTCTGTTCTTGTAATTTCTCCCTACATATTACGAGTGATCCCACAGAGGCACAGTTCATCATACTGTTACCACGGCGCTCGAGAAGGATCCAAGGCGGATTGATGTCTGTGTGTAAAATCAAAATCAGCTGTTTCCGCCTGCAAGATCCGGCATACCTGAGCCCTAAAGACCCCCGTAATAGGGGTCCTGCATATCTGGTAAGCGGCCCCCCCTTCTTTTACCATTATCTGGCTTGTTCACTATAAAAGGAGATGACATCCCACATTTGAAGAAAGGATTGCTCACACAGAAAAATATACACTGTTTGATTTTTCAGGACTTTTTATTAGTAATTTAGGTGGACTGCACATTATTGGAATAATTAATCCATTTACACTCAATGTCTGAATAATATGAATTTTAGGTTGAAGGTGCACCTTTAACCAGTGTGTTTTGGCATCAGTAGCGCACCTGATTTTATTCACTAAAGAACACACCAAACAGGTCAGGGATAAAGTTGTGGAGAAGTTTAAAGCAGGGTTAGGTTATAAAAAAATATCCCAAGCTTTGAACATCTCACGAAGCACTGTTCAATCCATCATCCGAATGTAGCACCCTGGGGTTTAGTCAGGGAGCTTCTCACCAAATTCCTTGTCAGGAGTAGCTACTGCAGTTAATTGATAGAGCTCTATTGATTTCTCCCTAAGTTTGGCCTTGTTGCACTTTTCTCTTCTACCACTGGGTGGCCAGGAACTTGGTGATACCAGATATGAGAAGGGCAACCCAAGGTCAGGTTATGGGTATATGGGGTATCTCAGCCAATGAGCAGGGGTTTTCTTGAATCCCTTGGCCTGCTGGGAGAGCCTATATATTCGGATGAGGTCAGGTGATCTATGTTTTGTGCCACCGGGACGGCTGTCTGGGTGGACGTGTGTCATACGCCCCAGGCTGCTAGGCTGGAGATTGGGCCTAACCCGGGGGCATCTGGCTGCCAGGCTGCGTGAGGGCCTATCCAGAAGTAAGAGAGCAGTGCAGGGTTGGGACTGTAGCTTGCAGTCCAACCAAAAGTGACAGTTCTGGGGGCTGGAGAACCTGTCGTGGTCAGAGGTAGAAGGGAAGCTGTCGTCACTAAGGGACCAACCGCCTTTACAAGGGACCACAGTGAGTAACTGGAGCAAGTACCAGAGCAGCATTCTCACCGAATGGGCACGATGGAGAATCAGGAAACTTCAGGTGGTGATCAAGTCAGGGACCCAACCAGCGGAGGTGACGCTTGCAGAGCAGCCTTGTGTGTCAAGCCGGGCACCGAGCTGGTTAGCAGGGATGAAGCTTGTGAAGTATCTGGAGTGCCAAGCTAGGGACATAGCAGGGAAGCGTGGGTGACGCTTGAGGGAGATACCACCGCAAAAGCCTTGAGGAGCTCATGGGATTTAGAGTCAGTGAATCAGAGAGTCCAGTGAGAGACTAGGAGCTCAAGGGGCTGAAGAACTACAAGTAGACGTTGTAGTGAAGCTGAGAGAACTGTTGAACTTTGTGTTGGGAACTGTTAAGTACTGTTGCCATAGGAGACATCAATCCTGCACGTGAAGAAGTGGCACCTTGCTGGGGCCATTTCCTGTACGGCTGTCCTCCTACTGAAGTCTCGGAGTCTGCCAATTGAAATTGCAACTACCCAGAGGTGTCCTGGCCCTAATGCTCTTTCTCTTCAAAATATAAAAAGGACTGTTAAAAGAAATAAAACCACTTTTGCATCCAAGAAGTGTCTGGCGTCCAATGACTTTCACCATCTTTGCACCCACTAGGCCTCACAACCCACTACATATTGAAGGATGTCGGCTGTCTTTGGCCTTGAAGGTCCTCATTAGGCTGGAAGAGGCTAAGGACTTTGTTACACGAAAATGGAAAGAGTATGGCACAACTGCAAACCTACCAAGACATGGCCGTCCACCTAAAATGATAGGCCGGGCAAGGAAAGCATTAATCAGAGAAGCAGCCAAGAGGCCCATGGGAACTCTGAAGGAGCTACAGAGATTCACAGCTCAGGTGGGAGAATATGTCTACAGGACAACTATTAGTCGAGCACTCCACAAATCTGGTCTTTATGGAAGAGTGGCAAGAAGAAAACCATTGTTGAAAGAAAGCCATAAGAATTCTGTTTGCAGTTTGCAAAAGCCATGTGGGGGACACAGCAAACATGTGGAAGAAGGTGCTCTGGTCAAATGGGACCAAAATTGAACTTTTTGGCCTAAAAGCAAAGCTCAAACACAGGGCAATCATAGAAGAAAACCTGTAAAGCCGCGTACACATGATCGGACTTTCCGACAACATAACCGTGGAATTTTGTTCGAAGGGTATTGGCTCCTACTTGTCTTGCATACACACGGTCACATAAATGTTAGCCAACAATTACGAACGTAGTGACGTACAAGACGTACGGCGAGCCGATGTGACATCTCCATTGCGAACGCTAGTTTTACAAGACCGCGTGCTTCCTGCTCGTCCTTGATTCCGAGCATGCGTGTTTGTACTTTGGGCTTTTGTCCGACAGACTTGTGTACACATGATCGGGAAGTCCGACAACACACATTTGTTGGCGGAAAATTTGAGAACATGCTAGCCAACATTTGTTGGCGGAAAGTCCGACAACAACTGTCCGATGGAGCATACACACGGTTGGATTTTCCGCCAAAAGCCTGACATCCAACATTTCCCGTCGGAAAATCAGATTATGTGTACGCGGCATTAGAGTCTGCAAACTTTAGACTTGTGACTGGGGCAGAGGTTCCCCTTTCAGCAGGACAACGACCCTAAACATACAGCCAAAGCTTCAATGGAATGGTTTAGATCAAAGCATATTCATGTGTTAGAATGTCCAAAGTCCAGACCTAAATCCAATTGAGTATTTGTGGCAAGACTTGAAAATTGCTGTTTACAGACGCTCTCAATCCAATTACATCTCTACATGTGCAAAGTTGGTAGAGACATCCCCAAAAAGACTTGTAGCTGTAGTTGCAGCAAAAAGGTGGTTCTACAAAGTATTGACTCCGGGGGGCTGAATATAAATGCACACCACAGTTTTCAGATATTTATTTGTAAAATATTTTGAAAACCATTTATCATTTTCCTTTAACTTCACAATTATGTGTCACTTTGTGTCAGTCTACTTTGTGTCAGTCTATTACATAAAATGACAATAACACTCATTTTTGTTTTTGGTTGTAACATGACAAAATGTGGAAAATTTCAAGGGGTGTGAATACTTTTTCAAGGACTGTAGAACTTACTGTGCATACATAAAGCTGAGTCTTTTGAGTAGATGTACAGAAACTGTGTGTGGTAGTCAAACCATTGAGCCATTTTGTCACTTAATGTATTATCCATTGGGGCTGTGATGCTCATTTATGTTTTTGTAGCTTCTCATACACACATCGTTATTGTACACTATGAATACATGTTCTTTACCTAAATAGAATGTAGATAATTGCATATATTAGTTGAAAGCAGATACAGTATGCATACCTGCAGATTTGGGAGCCAGATCAAGATAAAATGACAAAATTGAGATAATAACTAGTTGGATATTTTTGTTGTACAATGCAGACATCAGATCCCAATCCCATCGACCTGGATGTTGGTCCTATACTCTGTAACAAAGGGGTCTTTTTCTATTTAACCGCATGTACGGAAATGACAGGCAATCTTACATTTCACCAGGTAAAAATGTAATCTAATCCCTCAGAGCATAATTTATCTAATGTCAGTGCTATTGAAACGAATCATTGCCAAGCTGCTAAATTGCCTGACAGTCATGTACAGTGTTTCTGTGCCATACGTTTCTATCTCCAGAGTTGGCAGTAAGAAATTAACTCGTGAGATTTCAAGGTGGTAGAATTGTACAGATGGAAAGTTATGCTGACCACATCTCCTACTAGTGCTGACTGCAGCCTCCTTAAATGGTTTTCCTACCACATGTATCAGAAGCAGATCAGGCAAGTTTAATGGCATAGCCTGTGAGCTTCTTTTTTTCATTGTACTACTCTGCATCGTCTTTGAAATGTAATAAAACATCAAAACAGAATGCACAAAAACACTTCAAAACCACAACCCCCACATTTCTAAAAACTACCCCAAGTCCACTTATCTCCAATTATTTACAAAATATTTAAAATATAGACTTTAAAATATAATTTGGAATATTGTGTAGCATCAGGGCAGCATGCAAGCGCTTGAATAGGAAACAAATTGAAAGGGCTCTACAGTGTTGGCCTGTTTTAAAATATCTGCAGCCAACAGCAGAAGGAAGGAGGAGGAATATAAGGAGGAGGAAGGTGATGTGCTGGTGGTGAGGAGGGGGAGAGCTGGGGTACTGGCAGTGAGGAGGAGGAGGGTTCGGGTGCATGGGAAGTATGAAGAGACTTGGGGTGCTGGCAGGAAGGAAGAGGAGGAGAGTTGGGGTGGTGTCATTAGGAAGGAATGCTGTGGGGCTGGTGATGAGAAGGAGGGCTGGTGATGTGCGGGCGAGGAGCAGGAAATTGGTGGAAGGGTTTGAGGGGGATGTTTCACCCCTCCCCAGTACTGTGAGAAAATCTGGTGGATCTACTGCCACCATCCCAGAGGGAGCCCAAACTTCCCCACACTCAGTAAGTGGTGCAAAGATTCCCTCAAATTCTGGGCATAGCTGTAGAGGGAAAACGTATGTGCATAGGCTGGCCTCCTTACCACAACTGGGCTTTGACTGTGACACTTGTTGCTAAAAAAAGGTGTCCTTTGTTTTCAGTACATCCCCACAAAAGTTGTGTGCACAAAAGCACCACAGGTTTATCCCCCCTATTGCCATAGCTGCCAATAAATTTAGGAAATCCTCTTTATTAAAAAACAAGGTCAGGCAGGGCTGAAGTAAGAGGCATAGGTTCTGCTTATGAAGGCAGTAGTTTTCTTGTAACAATATTTTGTAATTACAGATTTTCATTTATTTATTATCATTTATTTATTTATTTATGTGTTTGTTTAGTTTTTCATAGGCTGTCCCTGCCTCGCTAAAGCCAACCCAGGCAGGGACATTTGAAAATAGGAAGGCCTAGGCCTAAACGCCACCTTGTCGCAATGCAGTAAAGTTTCAAAGGAGTTGGAAATCTCCCTCAAGTAATCCAAAGAAAACAGGAAATAACAATAAACACATAGTATGGAGTTGTTAAGCAATCAATAAAGAGGTTTTCCTTACTGAAGACTGAAGACAACAAATCAAAGTATTTATCCAGTACTGGATTAAAAAAGAATATTATACGGTAGATCAATAAAAATTCCAAATGTTGATGAAATATGGGGAATGTGGGGCAGTCAAAAAGACATTTAAAGAACTGAAAGACCAGCTGAGGTGGAAAGTGTTAAAATGCAGTAACATGGAAGGCTAAGATGGATACAATGAAACTGTCAATAGTCAGCTTTGTAGGTGAAAGTAGAAAGAGGATTGTCTCCAATGGGATAAAAAGGCAAGTTCTGAAGCACAAAAAGAAGCAGATTGTCATGAAAAATATGGATAGTTGACCCTCTGTGGCATTTCCATGTTGGAAAGGGTGTGAGCCCTAAAGTAGCCAATACAGAGTCTAAGCACACATGCCAGGTCTTCACCAGAGCACCCTATAAAGAGTGATGGACTTTACTGGTAGGTGGATCAGGTTGCAGTTCTCAAACACACCTGTGCAGATGGCAGCTGGCCAGGAACAGAACCAGAGCATGGTCCACAGTTGACAGGCGATGTCAAAAACAAGTAAAGGCTAAAGTCAGGATGGCAGCGAACAAAGCATAGTTAGAAATAATCTGAATTCGGTAAAGTAACAGGAATGCAGGAACTGACATGGACATATGGACAAATCACAAGGCAACAGCAGAATAAGGTGGATTAATAAGCTGGGCTGGGCTTCATCCTGTAGGTGCTATATAAACCAGCAATTGAGTTCTGGCAATGCCTATACCTCCTAGTCCTGGAACAAAGCATGCTATAGCAAGGAAAGAGAGACCACATTCTAGCAGAACCAAAAGATAGAAAGGGCAGAAAGAAACCTGAGATTTTATAGTGCTGAGAGACAAATACTGGTCCAGGCCCAGCTATTTCACTTGCACTACTATTTCTTTGTGTCTTATTTTCATACATTATTTATAGATTAGCATTTTCTAATTTATTCGTTTTTATTCTTTACATGTAAGGCTGTCCCTGCCATGTTAAACAAACATGGCAGGCAGGGAAGGCAAGACTGTAAGTGAAACGCTTACAGATCAAGTCTGCTAAATTAAAAGCAGGACAGCCATTTCTGGCTACAACAGATCCTGCTATGAATCTGTATTATTAACAAAGATACTGTATTCCACTCAAACCAAAATAAAGTCCTGATCTAAAGAAGATTATTAGGGATTCCAAAGCAAAAGGTCTTCTATTCAGCATATTTTGTTGTGGGAATCACATGGAGGCCAAGCAGATCAAAGCCTAAAGAGGTTGTAAACCCTCCCCAAAAAAAAAACCAACCTGTCATGACACATGGCTCTGAAGAAACGGAACGGCAACAGTTCCTTCAGAGCGCATGTGCCGATGACGTCATGGGGGGGGCAATGCAGTAAATATCTCCTAAACGGTGCAAGTTTAGGAGATATTTACAGAGTACCTATAGGTAATATATATATTCACAGTACCCTATTATAGGCTTACCTATAGATACAAACAAACCAAGGGAGTTTACTTCCTCTTTAAGAATATTTTCTGATTGCCAAAGCAGGCATTACTCTTTTGCCTGACAAAGATAAAGAGTTTGAAGAGAATGCCCCAGCTGACTTTGCTTAAATGAGAAGAATGAGAATACTGTATATATATTTTTTAATCATACTTACCTAGGTGGATGCAGCATTGGTCCGATGCTGCATCTGTCCCCTGCTGGCTCTAACACTGAGAACCGAGCAATCAAACACCAACGATAGCTCAGTTCTCACAGCTCCCTGAGCAGAGAACTGTCAGCCAGCAGCTCTCTGCTCCCCCCCCCTGCGGTCACTGGAGTGCTGGGCTGTGGAGGGGGCGGGAGTGGCCAGCTCAGGCTCTCAGCAGCTTGCTGAGAGTCTGAGCTGGGTGCTGGTCCAGGCATGTGGGGAGAACCCAACTTCATTGTCGCAATCTCGCCTGGACCAGCTCTGTGATGTCAGTTTCAACCCGCTGTCTGCTGAAAACGGGTCACAGCTTGCACAGCTGAGATGCACCATGCACATTGCGAGTTTTATACTGGCGTCAGACCGGTTTCTGCTTCCCCCTGAGCGGATTGTTTGTGATTTCATGCTGGACTATGTAAGTGCTCTTTTTAAGCAATAAAACATAAAGCGGTATTACACTATATCCTGCCTTCTGTGGCTCTTTGTTGGGGAGCTATTTCCCAGACCTACTTGATGCAAGTTGATATATGCAGTGGAGAGATGATATAAGGTGAAGACATCTACATTTGTATACCTGCAAAGTGAATTGGGATCCAGCTTCCTCCATATATGATTGCCTGATTGGAATGGGATTTATAAAGGATCTACAGCACTGAATTAAAGAGTCCTTCCCATTAGTCATGCTTTGAGGTCATTTTGTGGCCAAGGCGATCTGGTGAGCGCATTTTGTTATCACTTCGGGTGAAGCACTTTAAGTAAGTTTACTGAAGCACATGTTCACTTTATTTTTCACGGTGTTGGAGCATACACAAGAAGATTTGTTCACATATGATTATTATGGACATTCTTGATGGTTTATTTTATTGTGTACTTTATCAGATACACATTGTATATTATTAATTTGATATCTGATTTTTTTATTGTTTCCTTTGTGCCCTTCATATATATATATTTGCATTGGTATTAGTTTTTTACTAATTTTAGGTGCAGCACTGGCATATAATCAACACATTTTTTTTTTGTATTGTGGCGCCGAGACCCAACACTTTCTCACTCATATATGGACATGACCCTTACATGGTTAATTATGTCACTGGGATTGTGGCTGTCATCCACCAGACCTGTTATTTGATGGGATTGAAGTATTGGGAACAGACGTGAGTCAGTGGTGACTGGGTTTCTTTTTTCGGTGAGGTGTTGGGCATCGTGATTGACATGGATCTACAATGCTGGACAATATGGCGGATGTACATTGTGGGATTTTTTTTTTGTTTTATACCTATTTTTTTTTTTTTTAACAAATAGGGGTTCTCATTACCTCTTAGTCATTTACAAAGGGATGCCATATATATGGGGCCCCCCATATTCCAATAAGCCTGCAGACCCCCACAGCCACTGGGCCAGGGTTCTGGAAAAGCAGCCCTTGTCCACACCAACATGGGGTCTCCCCTGGCAAGGTATCCTCCCATATGGAGGGCATGTGGCTTGGTATCGTTTAGGGAGGATGGCACATGCTTGTCCTTCCCTTTCCTGGCCTGCCAGGCTGCATGCTCAGATATGGGTCTGGTGTAGATTATTGATGGGGTCATGCTTTTTTTTTTTTTGAGTGGAATTCATTCTTAAAACTCAGCCAAAGGGTCTGGTATAGAATTTGGTGAGGGGACAGGTATAGCACAGGTATATCTTACTTCCATTGCATTGCAGGTCAGTTTTTTAACATTTACATCTAATTAAGCGGGGCTCAGATTCGGCACACCAAACCCAGGTATGTTCAGTCAATCTCTATTTATAAATATACTAATGCAAACAATGGCTTTGTTGTGAAAACCAATCAGATTTCGCTTTACAACCGCAACACTAAAGAAAAATGAGTCCTAATTGGTTGTTTGAGCTTATAGCTTCTTGGCTTATTAAAATATATATAGCGTGGCTGAGTAGAGGTATTTTAGTGTATACAGTATGTCCAGACATTAAATAAACCTGCAGCTGACCTAGGTTCACTAGTGTAAAAGCTTATAAAATATTTATATGTTTTTAATATACCTGTTAACAGTCTTCCCAGAGAAACAGAAACCTATACAAAGCATATGTCTGTAAAAAAAATAAAAATATATTAATGTCGTTTTTTTTAAAAGCTCTGTGAAGCCGGAGGCTTATTGACAGGCACAAATTAAAATATTTACTCTTTAACATCTTTCTGTGTTCTAGACATACACTTCATTAGCTGCATTCTAGAACAGCACGCAGTCATCTGGTGAGTTTAAAGTGTGAGTTCTCATATAAAAGGAAATATGGTCATAACTGATTGGAGTAATAAAATCCTGAAACCAAATAACATCTCATAATTCATTACACAGAATATATTACATTTCATTACATCAGTACAGGACTTAGTAGTAAATTCTCTTGATGGTCATAAAACTTAGAGGTGTTGTCATCCTGCAAAATACTGGGGGGAGTTTTACTATCAAGGAGTGCAAAATCCTCCTAGGTAGCTTGATACAATTTGACTCTACTGCCATCTAGTGCCAAATATTGATATTGCGGAAAGTGTATTTCAAGGCTAAACTTTTTTTTTCTTTTTAGTTTAGGGTGGCATTGGGAGGGGTTAGACCAGAGTTCTCCCAGAGGTTGCTATGGGTTCCTTGAGCAATGAGCAATTTCTGTCTCTCAGATATGTTCCCACTGATGCTACTGATCTTTTGCTCTATCTGTAAGGGGATAATTCTTCCCAATAGCTACAAGTGTAAGGAGCATTCTTCCCACTGACCATCACACTAATGTATCATGAGCTGTAGATAAAGTCTATTTTAGCAAGTGTTCCCTGAGACTGGAAAGTTATTTTAAGGGTTCATCTGTGTTGACATACAGTAGTTGAAAATGGTTGGGTTAGAATCTCAAGTTTTCATTGCTGTCTGTTTAACCATTGGAGAGATTCACTAATTTCCCAACCAGCAACATCAAATACCATGAATCGCAGTCTAAAAGGAAGAAGATGCTCCAATAGTGTAACTTTCAACTTCCCTTCCCTAAACCCACTTGCCTAGCCCCTAATTTAATTTAACTCCCTCCTCCCCATTTAGGTGCATACTTACCTCTCTGACGCACAGTAACTCTTCATAGACTTTAATGGGTCCATACTCCTATAGTTAATATGTGCTGGGGCGTATTTATAAAAAAAAAATTGAAAACCAAAAAAATCAACTGTTCTCAGGCTATTTCTATTGAAGCGGTATTTACCAAAAAGCAAACATTTATTATCGCAGCTTACCAATTCTTAGATGTGGTGGCTGAATTTGTTTTCTTTTTTTAGTCTTTTTCTTTTATTTTCACTTGGTGATCTAGCCGGGAAATCTGTTGTTTTTTCAACAGAACAAGCTGCCCTGCAGATGCAGCAACTAGAGGGTTGAGACAAACCATTTACCACTGACAGGGGTGCTTACATTAATGACCTTTTATTTGAATATGTAAAACCTTTATACCAAAAGGGAAGAAAAACTGTTTGCTGTACCTGTTTTAAAAATGTTGACTTCAGTCTATTAGTGTATTAAAATCTGCTAGTACATCTAACACATCCCCCCTCCCCAACTATAAATGCTGCAGTTCAATTGTGTCTCTACTCCTTCATCCAGAGTGGAGACACTCCAATATGGAAGCTGTGTTACTGGCCAGATCACCAGGTGGAAACAGAGGGGAAAACAGCTAATGATTGGTAAGCTGCAATATATTACATTTTTGATTTTGGATATAATATCGCTTTGAACAGTGGCAGCTGGTACTCAACATTTTTGGGGGGATGCAAACAAACTGAAAAATACTGAAAAACATCAATTGCAGCCACTATGACCATCATATGCAGCCACTGTGCCCTATAGAATGCAGCCACTGTGCCCACCATATGCAGCCACTGTGCTCATAAAATGCAGCCACTGTGCCCATCATATTCAGCCCATAAAATGTAGCCACTGTGCCCATAAAATGCAACCACTGTGCCCATCATATGCAGCCTCTGTGCCCATAATATGCAGCCTCTGTGCCCATAATATGCAGCCTCTGTGCCCATCATATGCACCCACTGTGACCCCTCCCCCGCCAGCTCGCCGTCTGACCCTGGTGGCGGGTCATGCAGCGGGTGATGGTGGCGAACTGTGGGACATGCAGCGGGTCAGCCGATGGCTTCTGCATCCTCCATGGTTCCCGTGCGTCTCTTCTTCCGTTACGCTAGGCGTCCAATAGGGATGCCTGTGCCTTCAGCCAATCAGATGACAGGTATTAGACCCGCACTTCCTGATTGTCGGAGAGGCGGTTCAGTGTTAGAAAAGCAAAAATTCATTTGCTTTTCTAACACACCTGGGTGGACTCCGAGCGCAATGCACTGTGCTCCAAGTTCACCTTTTTTTAAGCCTATTAGAGCCTATGGCTCTAATCAGGTGCTTCAAAAAACACCCCTGCCGCTGTAATTCAGGTGCCCGGGATCCGAAAAGGGTCCAGACGCCTGAATAGGGGGTGGCTACAGCGGCCATGTATAGATTCATGCTATGCATGAATCTATCCATTTTACATATAGGGGGGTGGCGTGACAGAGGAGGCGGCCCTGTGCGCCCTTAATGGACGCACCGTCACTGGCTTTGAATGCTATTTATTACAAAAGATAAAGCAATTTGAAGAAATAGCACATTATGGGCGCTAGATGGAGTTGAGAATCACATAAGGTTGTGATTAAGGTTGGATACAAAGTATATACCAGACGGTACTTGGTACCAACCAAAATGTATCCAGAAACCTCGGCCTCTTGCTTCAGGGGTTGTGGACAGGTGGGTTCGCCACTGCATGTATGGTGGACATGACCCAAGGTTCGTCACTTCTGGATGAGGGTTCACTCATTCATATTCACGGTCACCATGGTCAATATTGTCAAAGATGCTAGTGTTGCCCTACTGAATAAACCAGTGGATAATATCCCTAGACATACTCAGACATTAATATACTTTATATTCTTAGCGGCCAAAATTGCCATTGCGTCAGCTTGGAAAAGCCCTATTATAGACATAGCTTTGATGAAACGCAAACTAACGTGGATCATGCTGAACGAAAAAATAGTGAGCGTTCTGCTCACCTCTTTTCCAGAATATATGGTCCCCCTGGCTTACATACCTACAGGTTCCAGATTCATAAAGTTGCTCACTTGGACAACCGACTGAGAACTCCTGGACAGATTCACCCTTCTCTCTTCCTTCTTTTCTGCCATTTCTTTATTTCACGCTTGCCTGTGATATCAAGTTTTTATGTTTTCCCCGCCTCTCTTCTCATTGGTTAACCAAGACACTCCTGGGGATATCATTGGGAATAGGGTTCTCTATAGGCGACAGTTATAATAAATGATCGTTGAAGAAATCTTATTCCCTCAGGAATTATGCCACCTGAACTAATTTGCTGTGGTCTTACCTTAAGTAATGATAGATATCAGAGATCACATTGCCACGCATCCACACAACGCACTGGGTGGCTGGTAGTACGATTGTTTCGTTGAGTACATGCAGTTCAAGGGTTCTGCCAGTTCCTCAGTACTGGTTACTGTTCTGCCTTACATTCTAGATAAAATTTGTTAGGGGGGCGGCGGCCACATAGCAGACCTAACCTGTGTTTTGGGTCTTCATTATTCTGTATTAAGCCCCACACTTACTTGTTTGTTTGTTTGATTGTTTATCTGTCTACCTGATACATATGGAGCAAGCGAGGATTGTTCGCTGCTCTACCAACTGTCCTTTACTGCTTTACTAAAAAACTTAATAAAAACCATTGAAACAGAAAAAAAGTACAGTATTTTTTTTTTTATTATTTTTTCTAACCGCTTTATTTTTATTAATTAATACCATTTAAGCTGTAGAAGAAACAGGCTAACATTCCATTTTGACTCATTCGCACAGAACGGATGTACCAGCAGTTTTACTGGACAAAAATGCACTAGGAATACAGCCCTATTCATTCATCTATTAAGGTATCAACGAGTAGGCATAAGCATCAGTGGAAATGTGAATAACAGCGGTGCTCATCTGAGTGCAGTATATTAAAATGATTAATGATGATTTTTTTAAGACAAAAAATTAAAATAAGAATTAACTCACGGGGTAAGGGTTAAAATAGCTAGTCACAAGTGGAGGCTCGCTGTGTAGTCCTGATTCAGATTGCCGGCAGTGTGGGGTGCTGCTGCTGTCTCGCTAGCTGCAGGGTTTCCAAGGCTCCAAGTCAAGCTGGCAGTTGTCTCCCCGTCGGCTGTGACATCACTGGATGTGGGGCACAGGGCCACCAGTCGCGCGTTCAGAGCATGCGTGCTCCTTCTTCAGGCTATGATAGCATCATGATGGAATGAGGCAGTATTTATATGGTGACATGGAGGAGGGAGGAACCACATTACCCAGTGTCCTTTGCGAGCTGCTACGGTGGTCAGGAGGTAACATTTTTAGTGCAGTGAAAAAGGCATGGGGGATGTGTGGTGTACATGGATACTGGGAATAAAACATGGATTTAAGAATGAATATTCTATTTCAAAAGAGTAAGCAAGGTTATATGGAATGGTGGGAAAGAGATATTTGGTATAGAGGGGACTGGAACTACTTGAATAATGGATATGGGGCAAGCCCTCTGATGGTGGATATTGGTAATACATGAGCCAAAAAAGGGGATAAGTACAGCACAAATTGATTAGGGTCGTACAGATTCAGAGGGTGGCCATAAAGGCTCTATTGAAAACGGGAAAATTCTATATAGAGAATTTTGGATGCATACACATGTTACATATATGTGTACACATGTGTATATACTGTAGAGAGATCCAAAAAAAAAGGGACATTATATGTATGAATGTAGATGTAAGTAGTGTGAATATGTGTGAAGATAATTTAAATTATGAAAATGATTATTAGATAGGCCAGTGGATTAGACTCTAGATGACTTTATGCAGAAAAATGGATTATAAGACAAAGTGAACCTCCAGATCCTCATTGAGGCCTCCTGGCGCCATACTTCCTAGAGTGTATTTCCAAAAAGTTTCTCTTGCGCAAAGGCGCCGGCACTGTTCAGATTTCGGAAGGCTCTTGGAGATGGTTTCCAACACCCAAACTCGAAGGCCTGTGGATTGTTCATGGTGAAATTCTAGAAAATGTCTGACTACACTACGTTTGTCAGTGCCATCTTCTACTGACCATCTGTGTTCGCCAAACCTCTTTCTGACAGTTCTAATAGTTCTGCCTATATAAAGTAGGGGCAGGAAAGACAATAGATGGCGAATTCGGTGGAGCAGTTATAAACATCATTAAAGATGTAGGTCTTGCCCTTGGTTGTAAATTCTTTTTGACCATGCTGGACATGTTTACAGGTAAGGCAGTTGTATTTGCGGCACTGGTACATGCCATTGATGCACAAGAAGGTAAGGGTGGGTCGTATAGGTGGTTTTGCATTTTTTAGTTTGCTTGGAGCAATTTTGCTCTTGATGTTGCGAGCTTGTCTGTAGGAAATTTTGGGCTTGTGTCAGGGACCCACCAGCACCAGCCCAGGACACTTGCGTTCGCCTATGCGTCGGCGCGCTTCTATTCGGACACAGCTTCAAACTGCTGTGCATCAGCGCGGCGCTCGGGCGCGCGCGGGTGCACGGCGCGGGTGCGCGCGCGCGTTCGCGTTAGCGCCGGTTTGGCGCCATCTTAGCACATAAAAGTTCCCCTGTTCCATGAGGACGTCGCTGCTTCGTCTCAGCTCTGTGAATCTGTTGACCCGTATCCTGATTGTCTGCTACCTGATCTTGACCCGGCTTGTTTGACCATCCGACCTGCTCCTATCCCGATCCGGCTTGTCTGACTACTCTTCTGTCCGTATTTGCTACCGTTGCCGAACCCTGCCTGTCCACCGACTCTGCCTAGTCTGCCGTTATTACCTGTGCCAGCTACCTGCCGACCCGGACTGTCTGACTCTGCTTGTGCCTACTGTTCACTTGCTGTTGCACCTTCAGCTTCAGCTTCAGTGATCTCTCCCTCCAGCGTGTCAAGCCTGTTGCCGCTCCAGTCTACTCTCACCTGCAACTCAGCCATCCAGTGTGTCAAGCCTGCTGCCGTTCCAGTCTCCTCTCACCTACAACCCAGTGAGTCAAGTTACTGCTACTCCAGTCTCCACTCACCTGCAGCTCGGCCATCCCAGGAGGGATCTCTGCCTCCACATCAGAGACTATACAGGCACTCCTACCCCACTGCGCTCAGGAGACCACTGTCCCCACTCCAGTGGCTCCTGAACCAGCGTTGTATGAGAGGTCTTCTCCTACAGTCAGGCTCTCCTACCAGGTACCTTACAGTACGAAGCAGCCATGACTGAGCCTGCAGGAGATACCTCTCCTTTGAAAGAAATATGCACTCACCTTGCGGCCCTCACTCAAGCCGTACAATCCCTTCAGGATAACTACAACAGATTGGAGGGACAAGTCCAGAACCTAGCAGGCCCTAACCCCTTGGCCTCCTCTTCAGCCACAACCCCAGCACAGACGGCTCCTGGACCTTCTGTTGTAATGCTTCCACCTGAACCAAAGGTTCCTACTCCTGATAGATTCTCTGGAGACCGGTCCAAGTTCCGGGCCTTTCGCAATGCCTGCAAGCTCTTCTTTGCGTTACAGCCCCGAACCTTTTCACTGGAGGCCACCAAAGTGGGGTTTGTGATCTCCCTCCTACAAGGAGAACCTCAGATCTGGGCTCATCGGCTACTTGAGGGGGACTCCGTCCTAACCCAGTCTTTATCCTCTTTCTTTGAAGCCATGGCACAAATTTATGAGGACCCTCAACAGACTGCAACAGCTGAATCAGCACTGCTCACGCTCCAGCAAGGTCGCAGACCTGCGGAAGATTATGTCATGAACTTTAGACGTTGGAGTGCAGACACTCAGTGGAATGACGCGGCCCTGCGTCATCAGTTCCGCTTAGGTCTGTCTGAAGGTTTAAAGGACGAACTTGCCCGAGTGGGTGTACCAGACACTCTTGAAGCATTAATTAATCTGACTATCCAAATTGACCGGCGAATCCGGGAACGTCGTTCTGAACGATCCACTTTACAATCCCGCCCGATGTGGATGACAGCCAGAGCACCACTCCCGGCAGCACGCTACTTACCCCCATCCAGCTCTAACCCAGCTAATGCTATGCCTGATCCTGTGGAGCCTATGCAATTGGGACTGATGCGTCCCGCCTTATCGCCTGAAGAACGGGCCCGGCGCCGGCAACTCAATCTGTGCCTCTACTGTGGTGGGACTGGGCACTATGTCCTGAACTGTCCAGTCAAATTAAGTAAGTGCCCATTCTCTGTGTATACCAGTCTTTCTGCTCTGTCTGCGAACTCTACCCACATTGCCATTCCTCTGTCTTTACAGCTGCAGGAAGCCACAATAACGACCAACGCCATCATTGATTCCGGAGCATGCAGCTGCTTTATTGACTCAACCTTTGCCAGCCAGCATAACATTCCATTACAAACCAAGACCCATGGACTCGCTGTGTTTCTAGCTGATGGTTCCCGCATCAGATCGGGACAAGTAACCCAAGAAACCCTGCCTCTGCCTGCTTCTACTTCCTCCCTACACAAGGAACTGCTGGTTCTTGATGTCATCTCCTCCCCTATGTTTCCCATCATCCTGGGCATTCCTTGGCTGCAGGCCCACAACCCTTACATTCATTGGACATCTGGAGAAGTGAAATTCTCATCTTCTTACTGTCTTGAACACTGTGTAAAGGAAGATTCGGATTCTTCATCTACTCTACTTTGTCTAGACACCGACCAGAAACTCTGCCAGGTCATACCTAAACAATATCATGAATTCATCGATGTTTTTAGTAAAAAGGGGGCAGACTCTCTTCCACCTCATCGGCCCTACGATTGCCCCATTGATTTGCTGCCTGGATCCGAGATACCATTCGGACGCATTTTTCCTTTATCCGAGAAGGAACAGGAAGTACTAAAAACATATATAGATGAGAATCTGGCCAAAGGCTTTATACGTCACTCTACCTCTCCAGCTGGTGCCGGAATATTTTTTGTGACCAAAAAGGACAAGTCGCTCCGGCCGTGTATCGATTATCGTGAGCTAAACAAGATCACGGTCAAAAATCGGTATCCCCTACCCTTGATACCTGAACTTTTTCAAAAATTAAGGACTGCCGTCATCTTCACCAAGCTTGACCTAAGAGGGGCATATAATCTAGTCCGCATCCGGGCTGGACATGAGTGGAAGACAGCATTCCGAACCCGATTCGGGCATTATGAATACCGGGTCATGCCCTTTGGGCTCTGCAACGCCCCTGCAACTTTTCAACACCTGATTAACGACGTCCTCAGGGACTTTCTAGATGTGTTTGTAATTGCATACCTGGACGATATTTTGATTTTTTCGGAGTCCCGTGAATTGCATCAGGAACATGTCCGCAGGGTGTTGGGTCGTCTTCGCTTACACAGTCTGTACGCGAAAGCGGAGAAATGTGAGTTTGAACAACGGAGCATCCAATTCTTGGGGTTAATCATCTCCGCAACAGGCATCAAGATGGACCCACAAAAAGTGTCCGCTGTGCTGGACTGGCCGGTACCCTTGGACAAGAAAGGAGTTCAACGGTTTGTGGGGTTTGCAAACTTCTACAGGAAATTCATCAGGGGGTTCTCAGCCATAATTGCACCCATCACGCAGTTAACCAAACAAAATATCCGTTTTTCCTGGAACCAACTTGCCCAAGATGCCTTCGAAAATCTCAAGAAGCTGTTTACTTCAGCACCTATCCTCAGTCATCCTGAACCATCCCTACCGTTTATTTTAGAGGTTGATGCCTCCGAGATTGCGGTAGGTGCGATTCTTTCACAGCGCAAAGGTAGCAAAGAGATAATGCATCCTGTAGGGTTCTTCTCCCGTAAACTCTCCCCCGCGGAGAAGAATTATGACGTCGGTGACCGTGAACTTCTCGCTATAAAAGCTGCTCTAGAAGAATGGAGGTACCTGTTGGAAGGGGCTATGCATCCAGTACTAATTTATACTGACCATAAAAACCTAGAGTACTTACGATCTGCCAAACGTCTGAAGCCTCGACAAGCCCGCTGGGCTCTGTTTTTCTCACGTTTCTCCTTCCACATCACGTACCGTCCAGGCTCCAAAAATATCAAACCAGACGCATTATCACGTATGCATGACAATCCTAAGGACTTATCCACTCCGGACACCATATTACCCTCAAACAGTTTTTTACTGCTGCAAAAAGACTTACTTTCCCTGATTAAGGAAGCATCCTCTGAATCAGCCAGGCCTGCGGGAATTTCTTTAGTAAGTAGAGATGGTCTGTTCTGGAAAGGAAGCCAAATTTTTGTTCCTGAAGACATTCGGGTCAGGGTTTTAACACTTCTCCACGACCACCCATTGGCAGGCCACTTTGGGGTCCGCAAGACCTTGGAACTAGTGCAGCGTACTTTCTGGTGGCCCAATCTGAAAGACTTTTGCGAAAAGTATGTTAGTTCCTGTCCCATCTGTATCCAGAATAAGTCATCCAGGAATCGAGCTTGGGGTCTATTGAAACCATTGCCCGTACCCGACAGACCGTGGAAAATGATTTCTATGGACTTTATTGTGGAACTTCCATGTTCCGAAGGATGTTCTGCTATCTTTGTAGTTGTAGACCGTCTAACCAAAATGGCTCATTTTCTACCTTTAAGGGGAACCCCGTCTGCCTCCGAGACTGCTCGCATATTTATCAAGGAGATCATCAGACTTCATGGAGTACCGGCAAACATAGTTTCTGATAGAGGGGTTCAATTCACTTCACGTTTCTGGAGATCCCTGTGTGAAACCTTAAATATTGAATTGGCTTTGTCCTCGGCATACCATCCTCAGACAAACGGTCAGACAGAGAGGACTAATCAGACCCTGGAACAATACATCAGATGCTTCACATCATTCACACAAGATGATTGGGTATCTCTATTACCCTTAGCAGAATTTGCCTATAACAATGCCAAACATTCTGCCACCGGTCAATCTCCCTTTTACGCCAATTATGGCTTTCACCTAACCTTTCTACCTGATTTCCTTTCAGAGTCTTCGGTTCCAGCAGTACAAAGTACGGTGGAGTTCCTCAGTCACAACAGCCGGTTGCTACAGGAAACGGTATCCAAGGCTCAGGCTGATGGTAAGAGAATCTTCGACCGGAAAAGAAGGGGGGAGCTGAACTTGCAAATTGGCGACCAGGTATGGCTTTCTACTGTTAACATCAAATTAGCATGTCCTTCCAAGAAGTTGGCACCTAGATTCATGGGACCTTTTCCAGTCAGAAGAAAAATCAATGAGGTATCTTATGAGTTGACGTTACCTGATTCATTTAAAATTCATCCAGTATTCCATGTATCTCTGCTTAAACCTGCTGTACCTGATCCCTTTCCTGCTAGGGGCACAAGACCCCCTGAACCTGTTGTAGTTGATGGCAGTGAGGAATTTGAGGTCGAGGCTATCCTTGATTGTAGAAGAAGGCAAGGGCAAAACCAGTTCTTAATCAAGTGGAAGGGCTACGGCCCAGAAAGTAACTCATGGGAACCGGACAGTAATGTGCATGCCAGGCGTCTAGTGCGCGCTTATTTTTCTACTCATCCTGAGAAGAAGAGGTTGTTGGGCATCCGGAGGCTGCCCCTTGGGGGGGGCAATGTCAGGGACCCACCAGCACCAGCCCAGGACACTTGCGTTCGCCTATGCGTCGGCGCGCTTCTATTCGGACACAGCTTCAAACTGCTGTGCATCAGCGCGGCGCTCGGGCGCGCGCGGGTGCACGGCGCGGGTGCGCGGGCGCGCGCGCGTTCGCGTTAGCGCCGGTTTGGCGCCATCTTAGCACATAAAAGTTCCCCTGTTCCATGAGGACGTCGCTGCTTCGTCTCAGCTCTGTGAATCTGTTGACCCGTATCCTGATTGTCTGCTACCTGATCTTGACCCGGCTTGTTTGACCATCCGACCTGCTCCTATCCCGATCCGGCTTGTCTGACTACTCTTCTGTCCGTATTTGCTACCGTTGCCGAACCCTGCCTGTCCACCGACTCTGCCTAGTCTGCCGTTATTACCTGTGCCAGCTACCTGCCGACCCGGACTGTCTGACTCTGCTTGTGCCTACTGTTCACTTGCTGTTGCACCTTCAGCTTCAGCTTCAGTGATCTCTCCCTCCAGCGTGTCAAGCCTGTTGCCGCTCCAGTCTACTCTCACCTGCAACTCAGCCATCCAGTGTGTCAAGCCTGCTGCCGTTCCAGTCTCCTCTCACCTACAACCCAGTGAGTCAAGTTACTGCTACTCCAGTCTCCACTCACCTGCAGCTCGGCCATCCCAGGAGGGATCTCTGCCTCCACATCAGAGACTATACAGGCACTCCTACCCCACTGCGCTCAGGAGACCACTGTCCCCACTCCAGTGGCTCCTGAACCAGCGTTGTATGAGAGGTCTTCTCCTACAGTCAGGCTCTCCTACCAGGTACCTTACAGCTTGTCTGGAATGGATGATTGTAAATGGGAATCTTCTTGGTGTATGCTCCAATGTTGTTTGAGGATGTGTTCCATTCTCTTATGTTGGTTGTGGTATTGTGTTGTAAACCTGAGTGGCTGAGGTGTGCTCTCAGTTCTGGATTTAGTTACAATGGAATTAGAGGAGTGTCCATGGAGGCACATATTGAATGCCTCATCTACCAGCTTATGTGAATATCCCTTTTCCTCAAATTTTTGTTTGAAAAGGGTACCCTGAAGAATGTAGTCCTCGTGCAGTTATGTCAAAGTTTACAAAATTGGCTCTTCGATATGTTGGCTGTCCCTCTTGGATGATGGCATCTCTGAAAATGAAGATAGGAGTTGCCCTATGTTGGCTTGGTGTAGTTCATGGCATATATTGTAGTTTCTGTGTGGCATAGCTCAAGGTCCAGAAAGGCTAATCTGTCTGGGTCACAGACATGTGTGAAGGAGAGGCCAAGCTGGTTGGAGATGCAATATGAGACAAAGTATTCTACCAGCGATCTTGATCCATTCCAAATGACATCAATGTATCGTCTGTAGTAGACGATGTTCTTGGCATAGAGGTTATCCTTACAGATGGTGTGGTCTTCCCAAAAGCCCATCGCCAGGTTGGCATAGCTAGGGGCTAAATTTGCTGACATGGCCGTGCCTTGGGTCTGTATGTAGATCTTGGCATCAAACTGGAAATAATTATGAGTGAGGCAAAAAAGGGTGACATCTCTGATGAATAGGGCTTGTTTGGTGCAGATGTGTGGGTCTTGGTAGAGAAAGTGTTCCACTGCTCAGAGACCAACTTCATGAGGAATGGAGGTGTACAGAGATGCCATATCAAGAGAAACCCACAAGTAGGTACTTTCCCAGGGATAGATCTTTAGGGTATCAAGAAAATGGTTGCTGTCTTGGATATATGCTGGTAGTTGTTGGGCTAGAGGTTGAAGGAAGTGGTCAATATAGATGGAGAAGTAGTTGGTTATACTTTCCAAGGCCACTACTATGGGCGCCCAGGTGGATCGACTAATCGTTTATGAATTTTGGGCAGATGGAAAAGGTACGGTGTGCTGTAGTTGTCCCTTAGTAAGAAAGCAGCTTCAATTTTCGTGATGATACCTTCTGTTCATGCTCCGTTAACTAGTTGTTGAGCTTCAAGCATGAAGCGAGAGAGTGGGTCCTGTGAGAGTAATGTGTAGGTCTTGGGGTCCGATAATAATCTGTATGCTTCCTTAAGGTAGTCTGGTCTGTGCTGTAGGACAATACCACCTCCCTTGTCTGCTGATTTGATAATGATATTCATATCAGTGGATAGTTGTTGAAGTGCTTGTTTCTCCGGATTGGTAAGATTGAAGCGGATGCCGTGTTCAGGTCCTGAGGATTTGCACATACGTTGTAGGTCCAAGAGCACTACTTGATAAAAGCTCTGGATGTATGGCCCCTTGACGTGGGTAGGGTTAAAGATGGATTTCGGACGGAGGTTGCTGTGTTGAATAGGACGTGAGATTGGTGGGAGTTGAGTAAAGAATAGTCTATCATTGCATCATTCTTCATCAAGATTTGTATACAAGTCCTCAAGATGAGCCAAAGCCTCAGCATCAGGAGTGTCTATCGCCAGAAGGTCTTGACATCATTGGGAGGCTGTGTTGTAAGGCTTTCCTTGAGGGCCTGAATATGATAGTACCATTTGACTGTCAGGTTATGGATGAATTTGTGGAGCTCAACAAGTAGTGTAAATATATTGGGACGAGCGGTAGGGGCAAAGTTTAGTCCTTTACTGAGTAGAGCTGTTTCCTCTGTGGACAGTATGTATGAAGATAAGTCAATGATTTTTATAGTTTGCAGAGTTTCTCCTTTTTTCTTGCGAATATGTTTTCCCCCTCTTCTGCCTCTTCTGTTAGTTTTCTTTTTCGGACAGGTAGAGGGGCCAACACTAAAAAAGATGGATCCATGGATGGGGTGGGGGGGCACATTGTGGGTCTCCCCACAGCCTACTGTAGCAGTTGCCTTGATTGCAGTAGTATTATCTCTAGTGAAGGCAGTTGGTGTGGATTAGGGATGAGCTGATCACCCCCCAGTTCGGTTCGCACCAGAACTTGCAAACGGACCGAAAGTTCGCTCAAACTTTAGAACCCCATTAAAGTCTATGGGACTCGAACGTTTGAAATCAAAAGTGCTAATTTTAAAGGCTAATATGCAAGTTATTGTCCTAAAAAGGGTTTGGGGACCTGGGTCCTGCCCCAGGGGACATGTATCAATGCAAAAAAAAGTTTTAAAAACGGCCGTTCTTTCGGGAGCAGTGATTTTAATGATGCTTAAAGTGAAAAGAAAGGTGAAATATTCCTTTAAATATCGTACCTGGGGGGTGTCTATAGTATGCCTGTAAAGTGGCGTGTGTTTCCCATGCTTAGAACAGCCCCTGCACAAAATGACATTTTTAAAAGAAAAGTCATTTAAAACTGCTTGCGGCTTTAATATAATGTCGGGTCCCGGCAATATGGATAAAAATCGGTGAGACAAAAGGCATGGGTACCCCCCACCCCCCAGTCCATTACCAGGCCCTTTGGGTCTTTTATGGATATTAAGGGGAACCCCGCACCCAAATTAAAAAAGGGAAAGGCGTGGGGCCCCCAGGCCCTATATACTCTGAACAGCAGTATACAGGCGGTGCAAACAAGACGGACTGTAGGTTTGTTGTTAAGAAGAATCTGTTTGTAATTTTGAACTGGTACATTTTTAAAATGTAGCTCCAGCCAAAAAATCTATTTTTAAGCTTTTTGGAAAACATAGGGAAGGGTTATCACCCCTGTAACATTTGCTTTGCTGTCTGTGCACCTCTTCAGAAGATTTCACCTCACTTTCAGTCCCAATGACAAATGTTTTTTGAAAATTTGGGGTTTTTAGTAAACCAAGGATTGGTGATAAAGCATTAGTGGAGAGGAGACACGTTTTTCCCATATTAACTCTTACAGGAGAGAATTTACCTTCCTAGGGGTAGATTTAATTTCACTTCATGTCGTCTCCTTCCGTTTGCAAGTAGGAGTCGTTTGTAAGTTGGATGTTTGAAAGTAGGGGCCTGCCCTATATACTCTGCAGAATTTGGGGCCTTAGGTGTTGGTGTTGCCACAACACTGTAAGCCCTCACAGTTACTCTTGGTGGGTGCAGGAACGGGCCCTGCTGTGAAATATTAGATCAAGAATTGTAATTACATGCCATTGTTTACAGTGGTAGAAAAATTGGGCCTTTGGTGGTGGTGGTGCTGGTGCCACAACACTGTAAGTCTTCACAGTTACTCTTGGTGGGCGCTGGAACGGGCCTTGCTGTGAAATATTATATCAAGAATTGTAATTACATGCACCTGTTGAACAGGGGCAGAAAAATTGGGCCTTTGGTGGTGGTGGTGGTGTTGCCACAACACTGTAAGCCCTCACAGCTACTCTTGGTGGGCGCAGGAATGGGCCCTGCTGTGAAATATTAGATCAAGAATTGTAATTACATGCCCCTGTTGAACAGGGCAGAAAAATTGGGCCTTAGGCACTGGTGCCACAACACTGCAACCCCTCACAGATACTCTAGTTGGAGCCCAGGAATGAGCCCTGCTGCAAAGTATTGCATTAAAAATTGTAATTACACGCACTTGTTAAACAGGGGCAGAAAAATTGCCACAACACTGCAACCCCTCACAGATGCTATAGTTGGAGCGCAGGAATGAGCCCTGCTGCAAAGTATTGCATCAAAAATTGTAATTATATGCCCTGTTAAACAGGGGCTGAAAAATTGGGCCTTGGGCACTGGTGCTGGTGCCACAACACTGCAACCCCTCACAGATACTCTAGTTGGAGTGCAGGAAGGAGCCCTGCTGCAAAGTATTGCATCAAAAATTGTAATTACACGCTCCTGTTAAACAGGGGCAGAAAAATTGGGCCTTGGCCACTGGTGGCGGTACCCATAACCAAAAATGTTCTTACAAGCTATCCGCATGAAAATTGAGGAGGAAGAGGATTGTGGCTCAGCATAACAGGATAGTCAGTCAGCATCAGCATAGGCAGTCTTGAAGGGATCTCACATTAAAAAAAAAATCAAATCGGTTACATCAGCATCAGGTGCTTGGTAGCTGGTGATCCAAGACTGATTCATTTTTATGAAGGTCAGCCGATCGACCGATTCGGTGGGCAGGCGCACCCTGTGATTGGTTACAAAGCCTCCAGCAGCACTGAATGAGCGTTCCGAAAGAACGCTGGATGCAGGACAGGCCAGTAGCTCAATTGTATATTGTGCAAGCTCTGGCCAGTGATCCATCCTCAAGACCCAGTAACCCAGAGGATTTTCGGTGGGAAAGGTGTCCAAGTCTGATCTTGCCCGTAGGTAATCCTGCACCATGTGAATCAGACGCTGGCGATGGTTGCTGGAACCGATCAGGCCTTGGGGCTGCGGACTAAAAAATTGTCTGAACGCATCGGTTAGACGGCCACCTTCTCCACCGCTCCTTCTGTGACTGACCGAAGCCTCAGCAACACGATGTCCAGGAGGACCAGGAAATTATAACCTCCCAGGCTCTGGAAACACATTGCACAAACCTTTCTGCAAGGCCTCCCGAAGATGTTTCATCCTCTGCTCCCTCTGCGACGGCAAGATTAGGTCCACAACCTTACCCTTGTAACGTGGATCAAGGAGGGTTGCCAGCCAGTAATCATCCCTCCCCTTGATACCACTAATACGAGGATCCTTCCGCAGGCTTTGCAGGATCAGGGAGGCCATGCAGCGTAGGTTTGCTGAGGCATTCGGTCCAGAGTCCTCTGGGTCACTAAGGACGACATGATCCGCAGCCACCTCCTCCCAGCCACGTACAAATCCATGGGTTTCTTCGGACTGTAAATGATCCCTTGAAGACTGCTGCTGATGCTGAATGCCAGGCTCTACCTTCATGCTGACACAATCCTCCTCCTCCTCTTCCTGTGTGATCGGCGGACACGCAGAAACACTGTCTGGATAAAGGGGGCCTTGAGAGGTAAGGAAGTCGTCCTCCTCTTCCTCCCTCTGTTCTGCCTCAAGTGCCCTGTCCATTATTCCACGCAGCATGTGCTCCAACTGGTGGACAAGAGGGACAGTGTCACTGATGCATGCACTGTCACTGCTCACCATCCTCGTGGCCACCTCAAATGGTGACAGGACAGTGCATGCATCCCTGATCATAACTCACTTGTGTGGGGAAAAAAAACCTAGGTCCCCTGACCCTGTCCTGGTGCCATAGGTACTTATTGATGGCCCTCTGCTGCGTGTGCAGCCACTGCAGCATGGCCAATGTTGAGTTCCACCTGGTGAGCATGTCACAGATTAGGCGGTTCTTGGGCAGGTTAAATTCCTTTTGAAGGTCAGCCAGCCAAGCACTGGCATTATATGACCTGCGGAAAGGCACACAGACTTTCCTGGCCTGCCTCAGAACATCCTGTAAGCCCAGGTACCTGCCTAAGAACTGCTGAACCACCAAGTTAAGGACGTGAGCCAAACAGGGCACATGGGTCAGTTGTCCCTGTCGGAGGGCGGAGAGGAGGTTGGTGCCATTGTCGCAAACCCCCATACCTGGCTTAAGCTGGCGTTGCGTCAACCACCTCTGAACCTGCCCATGCAGAGCTGACAGAATCTCTGCCCCAGTGTGGCTCCTGTCCCCCAAGCACACCAGCTCAAGCACCACATGGCATCTTTTTGCCTGTGTGCTTACATAGCCCCTTGAACGCCTATGGAGCACCACTGGTTCGGAGGACAAATCAGCACAGGAAGAGGCCATGGAGGAAGAAGAAGAAGAGGGGGTGGAGGAGAGAGGTGTGGCAGAATCACCACTAGTAGAATTTTGGAGGCATGGTGGCGGAACAACCTCCAATACTACTGCACTCTGTCCTGCATCCTTCCCAGCTGCCAGAAGAGTCACCCAGTGCGAAAAATAGGTAACTTCCCTGTCCATGCCTGCTGGACCATGAGTCAGCGGTAATATGCACCTTACCGCTGACCGCCCTGTCCAGCGAGGCCAAGACATTGCCTTCTACAGAGCCGGAATCGCCTTCCGTGAGAAAAAGTGCTGTTTGGGAACCTGCCACTGAGGAACCGCACATTCCACAAACTCACGGAAGGGGGCAGAGTCTACCAACTGAAAAGGCAGCAGTTGAAGTGCTAGCAATTTAGCCAAGCTAGCATTCAACCGCTGGGCATGTGGATGGCTGGGAGCGAACTTCTTTCGGCGGTGCAGCAGCTGGGGCAGGAAAATTTGCCTGGTACAATCTGACGTCGGTGTACCGATAGCAGATTGCCCGCAAGTACTTGGCTGTGACACACCTAATTCTACACTTTCACTCCTCTTAGTGCAGGTTTCGGAGAGGACTGAAGGTATAGTGGGGTTGGAGATCCCAGCTGATGAGGAGCAAGGAGAGGTCCACTTTGTTCTTTGGTGTGGGTCTTTTAGGTACGCTTGCCAACGAACTGCATGGCAGGTCGACATATGTCTGGTCAAGCATGTGGTGCCCAAGTGGGTGATGTTTTGGCCACGCGAGATACGCTTGAGACATATGTTGCAAATAGCAGCGGTGGGATCTTATGCACTCGTCTCAAAAAAGGCCGGCACCAAAGAACTTTTGGAATAATGCGCAGAGACAGCAGCGCCCTGCACATGTGGAGCTCTGCGGTGTGATGCAGTCAGTGTGATGCCCTTGAGCTGGCCCCTGGAAGGCATCCTGCCTCGTTGGAGATGTGCCGCCTCCTCCTCCTCTCTCCTATCAGGCACCCACGTGGAGTCAGTGACCTCATCGTCCCCTCCCTCCTCATCACTGGAGCAAAGCTGGCAGTATGCTGCAGCTGGGGGAACATGACTGCCAGATTGCTGTCCTTCTTTGGCACCCCCTCTCTCTGGGCTCACGTTACTGCCTTCCTCTAGCTGGGTACCATCATCGGAGCCTTCAAAATGCTGGGCATCCTCCTGGAGCATGTACCCAACACTGTGGTCAAACAGTTCGGGGGACTCCTCAGGAGGACATGGTGGAGCTAGGGAAGGAGTGACTAATGCCATTGAGCCGAGGGAAGAGGCCGCGTTGGCAGCTGCTTTGCCAGACAAAGTACCCTGAGCCTGGGTGAGATAGGATGAGGAGGATGAGGACGGCTTGGTCATCCACTCTACCAAGTCGTCCGCATGTTGCGGCTCAACATGGCCAGCTGCCGAAAAAAGGACAAGTGTGTCCCACGGCCATGTGCTGAGGAGGATGCACCGTCTCCACGACCAGCACTATTGCCTCTAGACACAGAGCTTGCTTGCCCTCTTTTATTGGCTTGTGACTGTCTGCCTCTCCTTGTTGGCCTTCCAAACATACTAATGGCCTGCAGTGAGATGTAGCTGCACAAAGCTGGGATGTGTATATATATATATACTGATACTGCAGCTAGCAGAATCAACTGCCTGCCTGTAGTATTATTAGTATGAGACCACCAGCAATTGTCTTCAGGTAGCTTTAGGTGCACATTGTGCAGAGGACGCACTACACTAACTGTAAATACTGCAGCTGCCTGCCTGTGGTACTAATAGGATCAGAAGAACACCACCAATTTTCTTCAGGTAGCTTTAAGTGCACACTGTGCAGAGGACACAGTACACTAACTGTAAATACTGCAGCTGCCTGCCTGTGGTATTAATAGGATCAGAACAGCAGCAATTGTCTTCAGGTAGCTTTAGGTGCACACTGTGCAGAGGACGCACTACACTAACTGTAAATACTGCAGCTGCCTGTCTGTGGTACTAAAAGGATCAGAAGAACACCACCAATTTTCTTCAGGTAGCTTTAGGTGCACACTGTGCAGAGGGCACAGTACACTTACTGTAAATACTGTAGCTGCCTGCCTGTGGTACTAAGAGGATCAGAAGAACACCACCAATTTTCTTCAGGTAGCTTTAGGTGCACACTGTGCAGAGGACACAGTACACTAACTGTAAATACTGCAGCTGCCTGCCTGTGGTATTAATAGGATCAGAACAGCAGCAATTGTCTTCAGGTAGCTTTAGGTGCACACTGTGCAGAGGACGCACTACACTAACTGTAAATACTGCAGCTGCCTGCCTGTGGTACTAATAGGATCAGAAGAACACCACCAATTTTCTTCAGGTAGCTTTAGGTGCACACTGTGCAGAAGGCACAGTACACTAACTGTAAATACTGTAGCTGCCTGCCTGTGGTACTAATAGGAGCAGAAGAACACCACCAATTTTCTTCAGGTAGCTTTAGGTGCACACTGTGCAGAGGACACAGTACACTAGCTGTAAATACTGTAGCTGCCTGCCTGTGGTATTAATAGGATCAGAACAACAGCAATAGTCTTCAGGTAGCTTTAGGTGCACACTGTGCAGAGGACGCAGTACACTAACTGTAAATACTGCAGCTGCCTGCCTGTGGTACTAATAGGATCAGAAGAACACCACCAATTTTCTTCAGGTAGCTTTAGGTGCACACTGTGCAGAGGACGCACTACACTAACTGTAAATACTGCAGCTGCCTGCCTGTGGTATTAAAAGGATCAGAACAACAGCAATTGTCTTCAGGTAGCTTTAGGTGCACACTGTGCAGAGGACGCACTACACTAACTTTAAATACTGGAGCTGCCTGCGGTACTAATAGCATCAGAAGAACACCACCAATTTTCTTCAGGTAGCTTTAGGTGCACACTGTGAAGAGGACGCACTATACTAACTGTAAATACTGCAGTTGCCTGCGGTACTAATAGGATCAGAAGAACACCACCAATTTTCTTAAGGTAGCTTTAGGTGCACACTGTGCAGAGGACGCTCTACACTAACTGTAAATACTGTAGCTAATAGGACTAATAGGATCAGAAGAACACCAGAAATTTTCTTCAGGTAGTTGTAAATACTGTAAAAACAGCTGCCTGCCTGTCAGTAGGAAGAGAATAACAGGAATGGATCTAGCTAAACTGAATACAGTGTATATATATATATATATATACACAACACCTAGGATGCATATATATATATATATACACAATAAATTGTAAGTGCAGCTAACTGACTCGCCTGCCTACTCTAACTTAAATCAAATGACACTGTCTCTCTGTCTATCTCTCCACCGCCGCTGAAACACACTACACAAGGCAGCCACGCAGGCGGCCTTATATAGTGCGGGGCGTGTACTAAACCCCCTGCGCCCTAATTGGCCAAAGCCACCCTGGCTTTGGCCAATTACAGCTCTCTGTACAGACGTCGCTGTGATTGGCCAAGCATGCGGGTCATAGTGCATGCTTGGCCAATCATCAGCCAGCAATGCACTGCGATGCCGCAGTGAATTATGGGCCGTGACGCGCCACTCGAATTTGGCGCGAACACCCCATAACGTTCGAAATTCGACGAACGGTCGAACATGCGATGTTCCAGTCGAACATGGGTTCGACTCTAACTCGAAGCTCATCCCTAGTGTGGATGATGCAGCATGGGTAGTGGCTCCTACATCAGCAGGTGATGCAGGATCAATGGGGACCCTGATGTAAGAAGCGTGATGGGATGTTAATGAATTGGAGGTGGTGGATATGCTGTTTGTCTTAATTGCGGAGGTTGTTGAGTCCGATGGGCTGATCTGATGGGTTTGTATAGTTTTCTTGGTGTTGTTACCTTTTCCGTTTTTATCTTCCTTCCTTCTTGCCCTCTGAGGTTTAGGGTCTTGTGGATGTGGAGGTATGTCCAAATTGGCTTTTATGGGCAAAGCCGTGTTGTTGGTGCTGGATTGGACTATGTGGTTTCTTCTAGAGCTGAGTGAGGGGGTGGGTAAGGGCCTGCTGTAGACTGGTTTACATGACATGAGAGGTATGGGTTCAGTGTCAACATTGGAAGAGGTAGTTATATTCTTCCAGTTGAATGAATACTCTTTGGTGGTTGTAGTCATCTACATCTCTCCACATTTTTTGCAATTTTATTTGGATCAGATTATCCTCCTCTCTTTTAGTCTTTCTTTTGAAGATGCTGAGCCATCTGAGGGGTAATTGTTTTGTAAGCTGATTCAGGGTCTGAATCAGAGCCTTGGCCTTTGTCAGTAATGTGTGATATTTGATCTCTCTTTGTTGGATAATGAGGTTTATCCATTTTTGGGAACAAAATTCGGAAATGTGTTCCAACTCTCTTTCTATAATTGGGGTGTGAGGAAGGCACACCTATGTTTAGTTCTAAGGCCTCTTTGTGTAATTTTGGTTTGAAAATATTTCTGTAGGAAGAATTTATCCCACCATTGGTGGTTGATATCTATTACGGTATCTTCAATTTTCCGGAATATGGCACAAATTTTCCTGAAAATAGCATTTGCTATGGTACATGAGGGTGAAAAAAACTGGTCAGGAAATAACATGTATAGGTTATCCAAAATCTCATGCCTTCAGAAATAAGATCCATTTTAGATATGATAAATGCAGCATGGACTGTGGAGGTAAAGTGGCCTCCTGTTCAAGCTGAATAAAAAAAAAAAGCAGGAGGGGGGTGTATGTGTTTGAACAAAAAAAAAAAAAAGGGATAAAAGATGATAATGGGCGGTGAGATGGCAACTAGTCAATCTCTAGCAGCAGCACTTAAGCTTCAAACATAGTTAATGAGAAGATTAACGAGAAGGTTAACGATAAGCATCAGTGGAGAAGATTTTGGGACCAAGGATGTAAGCACCACAAGTGGCTGTCACCATCACTGAGGAGTAAGCATGCACCTGGATGGGGGTTCAAGGTTTAATTAGGTTAGGGACTGGGAGCAAGGAAGGGTAAGTTGGGAACTTTTTAAAAGTGAAGTTGTCCTTTTAAATGTGCCAATGGCTGCCGGTGCTCAATTTTCTTGGGGAGCGGCTTGCGGCCCCCACCCAGCCGGCTACAACCCCCCCCCCCCCCCTCCAGCCAACCACCCCCCATCCCCTCCTCCTGTCCAAACAGGACTTGCAGGAGGAGAAACAGGAAGACATTAGCGAATATTGATTAACCCTTTTTGGAGCCAATTAGAGCCTCTGGCTCTAATCATGTGCTTAAAAAAAAAACCATTGGAATCCATGCGTTTGGCGCCCTGCATGTAGATTAGGGGCCGGGCGCATGGATTAGGGGGACGGTGCTCCTGCGCCCCGTATGAGCAGCCGCCAATGCTGATTGCACAATGCTAGCTAAATCTGAGAAGCACAATCTACAAATCTGTACAGCTTATTTCAGCATATAATACTCATATATTTCCTCAGTTTAGAATATCACTTTATTTGCTGCCCCCGGTCTCCAGAGACTAATCTTCAAGCTTCAAATCCTATTAGTTTTTTAGGCGTTCTCTCTTGAGACCAGTTCCGTTTTCCCAGCCTGGTCAGTCCTGCGGGAGGCTGTGACACATATCCCTAGGACATATTCCTGACTTACTTGCCTGAATGTAAAAAGTTTCTGCTCGGTTCCCACACAAAGTCTTATAATTTGGCATTCATGGTAAGAGGTGCTGCTGATTTTCCCTAATTAAGGAATAATAGCTGTGACCTATCCTCAATTCTGACTCACAAAGAAGCCAATGCCCCGCTTCACCGTGCTCTGGATTACAGTGTGCTCACATTGAGAGGATGCTTCTCCTATAATCAAATCAGCAGGGTTCTATTATGTGCAGGTCACCTACTGCTCTTCTCTAATATTGTCTATATTGGATTTCTCATTCAACTGAATCGGGGGGGTCTGTACCCCTCACACCGCAGGAGAAAACTGCTGCGGAATTTATTTCATGAAAACATTCCACTTCACAAGCTGACAACTCACCACCCTGATAATTGTAAGCAACATATCCAATCTGACCATCATTTGTGACAAACGAGGTTCTGAAGAGAACTGCAGTATGAGGGTAGTCTGAAAAGTTCATGGCCTGACACAGAAGAAGTGACCATGTAGACATGAAATTTTGTCACTGCACCAAGCCACTCTTCCAGATGTCCAGCACTGAAAATGGCGCATGCTCGCTATACAATTTTCATACGCTCTTTGCAAACAGTTGGAAGCCCTCGTAGTCAAGTTGATAATGGAGAAAGTGGAAGAAGAAGGTTCGAAGTGTTCCATCAGTGGGCAAAGTGGTGGCAACAGTCTTCTGCACTGCTGCTGCACACCCTCAGAATCCCAGAATATTGTTGCCACCACTTTGCCAGCTGATGGAAATTTCAAGCCTTCTTCTTCCACTTTCTTCATTCTCAACTTGACTACAGGGTGTTCCAATTGTTTGCAAACAGCGTATGAAAATGGTATAGCGCGTGTGCGCCATTTTCAGTGCTAATCATCTGGAAGAGTGGCTTGGTGCAGTAATAAAGTTTCATGTCTGTGTGGTCACTCCTTCCTGGTCGGATCGTGAACTTTTCAGACTACCCTCGTAGCGAAGCATAGACACAAACCTGTAGCACCCATAAAAAATGTCCTGCCCTATGACTCTTTATGACAGGCCTCACTCACACAGCATATCTAAGCATACATCTGTGTGCATCCCTATCCACCATATAATCTCAGAATTTGATCATTAAAAATCCAATCATATTCATAACCAAAATATTGTATCTCAGTGCTGCAGGCAAATGCAAACTGATCAATAATATTTCGCCCTGGCTGATCAACAATGATCAAATCCGATTCGATTGAAATTGAATCTAAATCAATCAGAATGGAAGTTATGGCTAATTGGATAAAAAATAGAAGTGTGTGCGGTCACCATATGATAATGGTTGGAAAATCCTGTGCCGTAGATAGGCTCACACACTCCAGCCAAATGTGCATGTTTATTCTCTTTGCCGATGGTGGGGAGTGCAAATGTGTGTGACAATCTATCCTAGAGAGCGATCCACCCCACAGAGGGTAAAAATATGTAAAATGGTGCAAGCAAAATGATGTAGCTCATGTTTGTAAAAGCAAATAAGGCAGCAGTGTCACAGTTGCAGTGCCATTAATTGCTAATGGCAACCCAAACACAGAAAGTGAGATGTACAATTTAACACAGGGATAAAAATCGCATGAAGCTCAAAAAGATACATAAGCTTCTTTGCTGCCCGTAGGGCACTCCTTTGAGTTTAATGGGCTGCCCTATCATGCATGAAGTGCGACAATTAGCAAAAAAACATAGTCAAGATGGCTGATGTTGCCGAAAAAGTGTAAATGGTGGCTATGGTACAAGTGTTCATGATAATTGACGTAAAAAAATAAAAAATAAAAAGTTTTTTTGTAGTTTCTTCAACAGATGTAGACGAGGAGTAAGAGAGAAGAGCAGTGTAGCAATGCCAATGTGCAAAATTTCTAGGCAGGGAGCAACATCCATATATGTAATAGGACATGTATGCTTTATGTACATATATTTTACAAACAGAATCTTATAACAGATTTTGAAAAAAATTATAATATGACAGCATAAAAGTAATTACTGTATATCACACTGATCAAATCCTATCCTAATATAAAGTAGAATTTGAGGAAGCAGCGAGTAGAGCAAAGCAGTTTATGTCTACAACCCCCCACATTCCATCAGCTGACTCAATTCATAGATGGTCTTTAACCACTTTGTAGTAAAAAAATGGCAGAGTTTATTGCATTTCCACTTGCTCATACAGTAAAACCTTGGACTGCAAGCATAATTTGTTCCAGAAACATGCTTGTAATCCAAAGCACTTGTATATAAAAGCAAATTTCCCCATAAGAAATAATGGAAACTCAGATGATTCGTTCCACAACCATTTATTCATAGGTCCTTCAGTCTATAGTCCATATAAAAAAAGATTATAGCAATGTGATCGGTTGTGTAACCATAAAATGTCCATCCACAAATGAAAGCCTCCACAAGGGGATTAGAAGCAAAATCCAGCAGGAGCTCCAGAGTATAAAAGAGAAGAGAGACGCCTCTAAGTGTAGCAATATGGTTACATTTAATGAAGGTACAACATTTAGCAACTCACATGGTTGATTATTAAAAGAGGCACATCCAAGTATGCAGGCATCCGGGGTAAAGCTGTCCACATAGACCATCCCCCACACTGCCGGCTCTCACTGCTGTCAGTCTACAATCGTGACCGGGAAGACTACCCTGCAGTAGAGCGATCTGAAAGTGAGGCTTGAACCGTTCGTGGAGCGCAGAGTGGAAGATACAATGTCAATGGCGGTGAGGAGGATGGTCTATGTGGACAGCTTTACCCCGGATGCCTCCATACTTAGATGTACCTGTTTTAATCATCAACCATGTGAGTTTATAAATGTTGTACCTTCATTAAATGTAACCATATTGCTACACTTAGAGGCGCCTCTCTTCTCTTTTATACTCAGTGTTGACATGACGCTACTTGTATATCAAGACATCGCTTGTATATCAGGTCAAAATGTATTTAAAATTTTTGCTTGTCTTGCAAAACTCTCTCAAACCAAGTTACTCTTAAACCAAGGTTTTACTGTATTTCATAATATGCCCACATGCAGTAATTTTTCTTACAGTCAATAGACACAGCAAGAGAAGAGAAGATTGGAGTGTGGCTGACATTTTTTCTTATCTTTGATGGAGAGTGGAGATGGGCTACAGTAGCCAGCATCCTGATTGCAAATGTATGATAAGAGGAGTGAGCCTTAAGCGGAGCTATGGATTTGGTTATATTCCTGTTATAAACTTCACACTACTGCATTATGTACACTGTGCTGTGCATTACAGTATGTATTCCACAGTGCAGCACTGATAATAAGACTAGAACAGTTAGTACAGTACTGCCATTGGATACAAAACATATTCTGTATGTTACATATCTCATATTGCTGTACTCGACGCTGCTCCTCTGTGCACACTATGCTATACTTTATATACTCCACATTGCTCCTTTCTATACACTGAGCAATATGTTACATACTCCATGTAGCTACATTGAGGACACTGCACTGTACTTTATGCAAAGTAACACTCCAGAGTGCCACACTGTATACAGTCTCTGTACACTTCATACTTGCCATTCTCAACCATGATTCCATGGAACCCTAGGGCTTCCTTGAGCTGTGTCTAATTGACCTCCCCTTTGACAGTGTTTGCATAGTTCATGGCCAACAACGCTTAGCAGAGCCAGCTGCATTATAATAATTATCTTTTTAGCTGTCTATAAGGGTGGCATTCTTCCCACTAGCAACTAGTGTAAGGTGCACTTTTCCCACTTTCCCCCTATTAAAAATTCTTAGCAGGGGTTCCCCAAACCTGAATATTATTTCAAGGCTTCCTGTAGAGTAAAAGAGTTGGGAAAGGCTACTATATCCTGCCACCATTGTCTATTGTTTATCTCTGCATAAGCTGACACCAGACTGCTAGTTCACATACAGTATATACCAGCGGCGGCCTGTCCATATGGGGTGCAGGGGTGTTGCCCCCCTAATCTATGCGCCCCGCCCCTAATTTACATGCAGGGCACCGGACGCATGGATTCCAATGGGAGTTTTTTTTTTTTAGAAGCACATGATTAGAGCCTGAGGCTCTAATTGGCTTAAAAAAAAGGGTGGCTTGGGGAGCAGAGCACTGTGCCCGAGCCCACCTAGTTGTGTGACAATAGCGAATTAATATTTGAATATTTTAAATGATATAAATCCTGTATAATATTGTCTTCCTGCTTCTCCTCCCGGCCAATCCCGGCTCAGGAAGCGTGTCCTGGGAACCGACTGGCCGAGAGGAAAAGCGATCCTATTGGCCGCCGAGGAGGAGGAGGGAGGAGACGCAGGGGAAGCCGTGCCACAGTGAAGCAGAGGAAGGAGGAGACGCAGAGGCCCGCTGCCCGGAGGAAGCCTAGATGGGGTAAAGGTGGGGACTAATCGATCGACCGACCGGGGGGGATTGGAGGCGGACAGATTGCCGCCCCCCCCATAAAAAATATACCACCAGCCGCCACTGGTATATACAGTATATATCTGTTTAAAAAACATCCCCAACACCTATTATCTAGTGAATGTGACAGATGAGAACAGTTTGTGAAAACATGGGCCTCCTGGTCACAATTTCAATTCTCACCTGAATTCAAGGCCTTGATATCTGTGTAGCGATTTTCAACTTTGTGTAAGCCATCATGGAGAAGCATTCTGACCTTACCCATCCATACTTTTCTTCACTCCCTCTACAGTATATCTAAAATTTCCTTCCTTCTACAAACTTTCACCCCTTACAATTTCCTTTCTACGCAGTGGCGGCTGGTGCTAAAAATATTTGGGGAGCGCAAACAAACCCCTCCAGGTCCGCACTCACCAGAGGACGCCATCAGACTTACCTGCAAACGGAGCCCTGCAGCCAGGTATCAGCTTCCCTGATACCCGGCGGCTTCCGTGTTGGCCCGGGCGAGAAGCCAGAAACCCGAAGTGACACGATGGCGAATATTGATTTGCTAAATTCAAAAGTGGGAGGGTTCGGGGCACAGTACTCTGCGCCCTGGGGACAACCTAAAACAAGCCAATTAGAGCCTCACGGACCTAATAGAAACCCATTAGTCCAGCGCGCCACACAGTGCACACACATAGAACGAACGATTGATTTCTAAATAAATGATAATATGACTAACATTTTTGAACTTTAGGATGTTAAAAAATGTTAGTCATAATATCAGTTATTTAAAAATAAATCGTTCTATGATTATCTTTCTTATTTGCAGACTAACTTTGGGACCTTGGGGGGGGGGGGGGCCTGAGTTCCTTATGGACCGGCCGCCACTGCTTCTACCTATCTACATACAGTACTATTTTACACATTACCCTCTATCTTGTTGATTTCTTTTGTGGACCATAAATAGTGTGGCTCTGTAAACTTTCACCAAAATTAGCTATTTAGCATTATCTTCAAGATTAGGAACTGTGATGCCTAAGAGGTCTTTAAGGCGAACCAGACTGGTCTATTCTTCTATGTCAACCAATCAACAATGTATAACAATCTCTGATACATGCTTGTTCTTCATGTTCATGTCACTGGCGTATACGGAATGTTGGTACTGCAAAGTACCAAGCCCACGCTCTTCTGTATTACTTTTTCAGGTACTGTCCATTTATCTTGTGACAAAATTGCAATAAAATAAGATTTAACTAAAAAAGCTTTTCCTTCAATGCAGGGTTGTCCAACTTGTGGCCTGCATGTCTGGAGGGACCCTGTGCAAGCATATAAACCACGGCAGCCAGCAGGGACAAGCTAGGCACAAGCACGTATGGAGAGACACCGGGGATGTCATGCAAGCATAGCAGCCATGGCGGCTGGCACAGGAATGGCTGGAGAAATGACAGGGCTGCCATTTTTATAATAGCACTGGCAGCAGTAAATACAGGGACTCCCAATAGTGTCCGGGGGTGGACTGCCCTCCCATCCCCCCAGGGCCCCCCACCTATAACCTTCCCTTACAGGACATAGTACTGTGTGGGAAGGTAGAGGGGAAGCTGTGGGCAGGAGGCTTTGTGGGGGGAGAAACTGAAATCTAGGGGGGCACTGCCCTCCCCAGAAACCCCCTGGATACAGCCATGCAGCTGTATGTTGTTGCCCTCTTTTACTTAGATAGGTATGTTACAGTGAGGGAAAAAAGTATTTGATCCCCTGCTGATTTCGTACGTTTGCCCACTGACAAAGAAATGATCAGTCTATAATTTTAATGGTAGGTTTATTTTAACAGTAAGAGACATAATAACAACAAAAATATCCAATAAAATGCATTTAAAAAAGTTATAAATTGATTTGCATTTTAATGAGTGAAATAAGTATTTGATCCCCTATCAATCAGCAAGATTTATGACTCCCAGGTGTCTTCTATACAGGTAACGAGCTGAGATAAGGAGCACTATCTTAAAGGGAGTGCTCCTAATCTCAGCTTGTTACCTGTATAAAAGACACCTATCCACAGAAGCAATCAAGCAGATTCCAATCTCTCCACCATGGCCAAAACCAAAGAGCTGTCCAAGGATAATAGGGACAAGATTGTAGACCTACACAAGGCTGGAATGGGCTACAAGACCATCGCCAAACAGCTTGGTGAGAGGGTGGCAACAGTTGATGCGATTAGTCACAAATGGAAGAAACACAAAATAACTGTCAATCTCCCTCAGTCTGGGGCTCTATGCAAGATCTCACCTCATGGAGTTTCTATGATTATGAGAATGGTGAGGAATCAGCCCAGAACTACACTGGAGAATCTTGTCAATGATCTTAAGGCAGCTGGATCCATAGTTACCAAGAAAACAATTGGTAACACATTATGCCGTGAAGGACTGAAATCCTGCAGTGCCCGCAAGGTCTCTCTGCTCAAGAAAGCACATGTACAGGCCCGTCTGAAGTTTGCTAATGAACATCTGAATGATTCAGAGGAGAACTGGATGAAAGTGTTGTGGTCAAATGAGACCAAATTTAAACTCTTTGGCAACAACTCAACTCACCGTGTTTGGAGGAGGAGGAGGAATGCTGCCTATGACCCCAAGAACACCATCCCCACCGTCAAACATGGAGGTGGAAACATTATGATTTGGGGGTGTATTTCAGTTAAGGGGACAGGACAACTTCACCGCATCAAAGGGATGATGGACAGGTCCATGAGCCATCAAATCTTGGGTGAGAACCTCCTTCCCTCAGCCAGGGCAATGAAAATGGATCGTGGATGGGAATTCCAGCATGAAAGTGACCCAAAACACATGGCCAAGGCAACAAAGGCGTGGCTCAAGAAGAAGTACATTAGGGTCCTGGAGTGACCTAGCCAGTGTCCAGACCTTAATCCCATAACGAAATATGTGGAGAGAGCTGAAGGTTAGAGGTACCAAATGTCAGCCTCGAAACCTTAATGACTTAGAGATGATCTGCAAAGTGGAGTGGGACAAAATCCCTCCTGAGATGTGTGCAAACCTGGTGGCCAACTAAAAGAAACGTCTGACCTCTGTGATTGCCAACAAGGGTTTTGCCACCAAGTACTAAATCATATTTTGCAAATAGGTCAAATACTTATTTCACTCATTAAAATGCAAATCAATTTATAACTTTTTTGAAATGTGTTTTTCATGATATTTTTGTTTTTATTCTGTCTCTCACTGTTAAAATAAACCTACCATTAAAATTATAGACTGATCATTTCTTTGTCAGTGGGCAAACAAACAAAATCAGCAGGGGATCAAATACTTTTTTCCCCTTAACGTGTAAAGGTACCACATGAGCAAAATGAACCCAGCAAAAAACAGCGTCAGAAAGACAGTTTCAGTAGCAAACAGTATTAGAAATAAAGACTAACCCCACGGTAATACATAACAGTGATCGTTAACTTGTGATCTGCCTGACTTTTTCTGCTAATCAGCTCTCCTTATTTATTGTGCGTCCGAAGACAATTCCTCTTCTTCCATTGTGGCTCAGGAAAGTCAAAAGATTAGACACCCCTTTTTTCAATGGCTGCAGCAGGTTGGACAAGATCAGGTGTAAAATCTGTGCTGCTTACCATAAGTCATACCTCCCAACATTTTGAGATGAGAATAAGGGACACTTACTAGCAAATATATGTAGGCATAAGACACGCCCCTGCCACACCCCCTTAAAGGAGAATTAACCAAAAAAAAGGTTAATGAAATCCACAAGGGCTTTTTTTACTACTATTCCTTTATATTGGCTTTTAACCGCTCCCCGACCGCCTCGCGCAGATATACTGCGGCAGAAGGGCACGTACAGGCAGAGTAACGTACCTTTAAGTTGCCCTTTAAGAGGCGGCTTGCGGGCGCGCGAGTTCTGCCTAGTGACACTGTCACTGATCTCTGCTACCTGTTATCGGGAGCGGCGATCAGTGTCGTGTCACACACAGTCCCTCCCCCCACAGTTAGAAACACTCCCTAGGACACACTTAACCCCTACAGCGCCACCTAGTGGTTAACTGGGAAAATAATAAAAACCACCACTATTATGAATCTGCTCGTGTCTAATGTAACATACAATTGATCAAAACAGTTTGTCAATATGACGGGCTGCCTCCCTAGTGGTTAACCCCTTCACTGACAGTGACATTTTTACAGTAATCAATGTAATTTTTTTAGCATTGATCGCTGTATTAATGCCAATAGTCCCAAAAATGTGCCCAAATTGTCCGATGTGTCCGCCATAATGTCGCAGTCACAATAAAAATCACTGATCGCCGCCATTACTAGTAAAAAAAAAAAATATTAATAAAAATGCCATAAAACTATCCAGTATTTTGTAGACGCTATAACTTTTGCGCAAATCAATCAATAAACGCTTATTGCAATTTTTTTTACCAAAAATATGTAGAAGAATATGTATCGGCCTAAACTGAGGAAAAAAAAATCTTTTTTATATATTTTTTGGGGATGTTTATTATAGCAAAAAGTAAAAAATAATGCATTTTTTTTCAAAATTGCCGCTCTTTTTTTTGTTTATAGCGCAAAAAATAAAAACCGCAGAGGTGATCAAATACCACCAATAGAAAGCTCTATTTTTGGGAAAAAAAGGACATCAATTTTGTTTGGGAGCCACGTCGCACGACCGCGCAATTGTCAGTTAAAGCGACGCAGTGCCGAATCGCAAAAAGTGCTCTGGTCTTTGGCCAGCAAAATGGTCCAGGGCTTAAGTGGTTAAAATTTACAAATGCAGGCATTTAGAATTTGGATGAAAGGTTTCGCACTGGGAAACATCTTTTGAAAGATAAAAAGTGCATTTTTATATACAACTATATGGATCAGACCAAAATGAGGGACAAATGAGGGGAAAAGAGGGACATTCCTCCAAATCAGGGGCAGTCCCTCGAAATCAGGGACAGTTGGGAGGTATGCTTGCATAAGTTGAGCAAGGGCCCACAAGGCAAGTTCCCTTCATACCCGTAGAAGGTGCCACCTAAAAAAACGAATTTCCCCTTTGGTTATGAGAGGCCTGGTCCTGGATGGACTGACCCTTTAAAGACCAAAACCCTTTGTTTTGTTCCCTGTTTTATGATGTGAAGGATTTCACACCTGTAGTGTATATGAAAGTATCCAAGCTTATGCCTGGAAGTAAATGTAATAAATTGTGTTAGTGAATGCTTTATGTGGAGTTCCTGGCTGCAGCTTCACAGATTTTGTTCAGCAGCTTTCACCTGCAAGCAGCTCAGTTATCTTCAGAGAGACATCTATCTGAGATATGTAGGCCCACCTGTCACTTTTAATAGGGCTGTTCCATGATCTAAATGGCCAAATGAGGTGCGCGCTGTCAGAGCTTCTACAATATGATGTATGATTAACAGGTTTTTCTTTCTAGCCTATCTCTCCCGCTCTCCAGAGAAGTCCTTATAATTCAGTTTCTGGCTGGCCGGATTGCAGGAACACATGATTCTCTGAAGAAAGGGGTGTCTACGGCGGCCTATGAAGTAGGTGGGGATGTGAGGGGGAGACGGATGACAAGCATATGGATCTGCTGTGGGTTTAGCACTTGTAAGACTCCTCCATCCCCAGGGCAACATTCAGCCACAGGAAACTATAAAGCACAGCAAATGAGGCAATCACAGATAAATGGTTCTCTCTTAACAGTCATTCCAGAATTTATATTGTGATGTATGATTATCATATAGCCTGGAATGACCACTTGAATGAGACAATGGCCATCTTAACTCATGCAGTCAGACGTAAAGTACTATTTTTGTTGTAGTTACACTGTTTCGGCTGCCCACCTTTCATCACATTAGGGACACTTTATTCTCCAAGCGATCCGGGGCAAGAGAACTGACTTCAACTGATTTGTAGAAACACGCCGTAATCCGTCAACGCGGTCTCCAAGATAGAGGAGGGTGTGCTTTTGGGGGCATTCCAAGTTTATTTGCAAATTCCCCCACATGTGAAATGAATGCCAAAGTATCACCCCATATAAACAAACACTTCCCAGCCCTCATTATTCCATTCAAAACCAGATAAAACTTTATAGCCGTAAATATACACTCACCAGCCACTTTATTAGGTACACCTGTTCATTTGCTTGGTAACACAAATTGCTAATCAGCCAATCACATGGCATCGTGGTGACGATGACTTTTTGAAGTTCAAACCGAGCATCAGAATGAGGAGGAAAAGGGATTTAACCCCTTGCCGCCCGCCAGATAGCAATATGCTCAAAGTGATTCTGGTATCCTGACCGGACGTCATGTGACGTGATCAGGATAACAAGCTGGCGCGCGGCGATCGAAGGTGCTGTGTGTCAATCTGACACTCCGCAACTTCGATTGTGGTAAGGAGCCTCTGACGGAGGCTTCTTATCACGTGATCAGCTGTGACCAATCCCAGCTGATCATGGCGTGAACCAGGAAGTGCCTGTAAACCAGTGGTCATCAACCCTGTCCTCAGGGCCCACTAACAGGCCAGGTTTGCAAGATAACTGAAATACATCACAGGTGATCTCATTTGCTGCTCAGTGATTGCAGTATTCTAGTCTGCATCTCCCCAAGGTAATACATAAAACCTGGCCTGTTAGTGGGCCCTGAGGACAGGGTTGATGACCACTGCTGTAAACGGCTTTTCTCGGTTCGCGCTGACAGGGAGAGCCAACTGGCGGCTCTCCCTGTCAGAGGGGGGGGGGTCTGTGCTGATAATCAGCACATTGATTATCAGTGCAGCCCCCATCAGCTGCCAATCACTGCCCATCAGCTGCCAGCCTGTGCCCTATAAAGAACGCCTATCAGTGCCCATAAATGTGCCAATCAGTGCCCATAAAAGTGCCAATCAGTGCCCCATCAGTAACGCCTGTCAGTGCCCTTCAGATGCCACTCAGTAATGCCTGTCAGTAGCTCCTCATCAGTGCTGCCTATCCAGTGCCATTTATCGGTGCCGCCTATCAGTGCCACCTATTAGTGCCCATCAGTTTTTTTTCAAAAATTTCGGTCTTTCGGTGATCAAATACCACCAAAAGAAAGCTCTATTTGTGGGAAGAAAATGATAAAAATTTAGTTCGGGTACAGTGTTGCATGACCGCACAATTGTCATTCAAAGTGCGACAGCGCTGAAAATTGTCCTGGGCAGGAAGGGGGGAAAGTGCCCGGTATTGAAGTGGTTAAGTGACTTTGAATGTGGCATGGTTGCTGGTGCCAAACGGCTGGTCTGAGTATTTCAAAAACTGCTGATCTACTTGGATTTTCACACACAACCATCTCTAGGGTTTACAGGGAATGGTCCAAAAAAGAGAAAATATCCAGTGAGCGGCTGTTGTGTGGAACAAAAATGCCTTGTTGATGTCAGAGGAGAATGAGCAGACTGGTTTGAGATGATAGAAAGGCAACAGTCACTCAAATACCCTCTCGTTACAACCAAGGTATGCAGAATACCATCTCTGAACACACAACACATTGAACCTTGAAGCAGATGGGCTACTGCAGCAGAAGATCACACCTGGTACCACTCCTGTCAGCTAAGAACAGGAAACCGAGGCTACAATTTGCACAGGCTCACCAAAATTGGAAAATAGAAGATTGGAAAATGTTGCCTGGTCTGATGGGTCTCGGTTTCAGCTGCGACATTCAGATAGTAGGGTCAGAATTTGGTGTGAACAACATGAAAACATGGATCCATCCTGCCTTGTATCAACAGTCCAGGCTGGTGGTGGTGTAATGGTGTGGGGGATATTTTCTTGTCACACTTTGGGCCCCTTAGTACCAATTGAGCATCGTGTAAATGCCATCCCTTTATGACTACAGTGTGCCCATCTTCTGATGGCTCCTTCCAGCAGGATAATGGCCAATGTCACAGAGCTCCGATCATCTCACCACTGGTTTCTTAACCACTTGCCGCCCGCCATATAGCAAAATGACGGCGGCAAAGTGGTTTCAATACCCTGACCGGACGTCATATGATGTGATCAGGATATTAAGCTGCTGCGCGCCCCCGGAGGCGTGCATCATGGCGATCGTTGTTGTGGGGTGTCAGTATGACACACCGCAACTCCGATCTAGGTAAAGAGTCTCTGACGGAGACTCTTTACCACGTGATCAGCTGTGTCCAATCACGGCTGATCACGATGTAAATAGGAAGAGACGGTGATCGGCTTTTCCTCACTTGCGTCTGACAGGTCTGTCAGGGCTGCTCTCCTGACAGGGGGGGTCTGTGCTGATTGTTTATCAGCACAGCCCCCCTCGGATCCCACCCAGGACCACCAGGAAAGCCGCCCAGGACCACCAGGATGGCCACCACACTGGACCACCAGGTATGCCCCCTAGACCCCCAGAGAAATACTAATCTGTGCCCAGGCAGCTGCCAATCAATGCCCACTAACAATGCCTACCACTGCCAGTGCCACCAGGGATGCCTATCAGTTCCGCGTATCAGTGCCCATCAGTGCCACGTATGAGTGCCCATCAGTGCTGCCCATCAGTGCCCATCAGTGCCGCCTATAAGTGCCACCCATAAGAACCCATCTTTGCAGCCTTTCAGTGCCACCCATGAGTGCCCATCAGTGCTGCCTATCAATGCCCATCAGTGCTGCATATCAGTTCCACCCATCAGTGCTGCCTACCAGTGCCCATCAGTGCTGCCCATGAGTGCCCATCAGTGCCGCCTATAAGTGCCACCCATAAGAACCCATCTTTGCAGCCTTTCAGTGCCACCCATGAGTGCCCATCAGTGCTGCCTATCAATGCCCATCAGTGCTGCATATCAGTGCCACCCATTAGTGCCGCCTACCAGTGCCCATCAGTGCCGCATATCAGTGCCCATCGTCAGTGCCCGTCAGTGCCCGCTCATTGGTGCCACCTCATCGGTGCCGCCTTATCAGTGCCCATCAGTGAAAGAGAAAACTTACTTATTTACAAAATTTTTTAACAGAAACAAAAGCAAAACTTTTATTTTTTTCAAAATTTTCGGTCTTTTTTTATTTGTTTAGCAAAAAAAATAAAAAACGCAGAGGTGATCAAATACCACCAAAAGAAAGCTCTATTTGTGGGAACAAAATGATAAAAATTTTGTTTGAGTACAGTGTTGTATGACCGTGCAATTGTCATCCAAACTGCAACAGCGCTGAAAGCTGAAAATTGGTCTGGGCAGGAAGGTGTATAAGTGCCCTGTATTGAAGTGGTTAAACATGACAATGAGGTCACTGTACTCCAATTGCTTCCACAGTCACCAGATCTCAATCCAATAGAGCACATTTGGGATGTGGTGGAACGGGAGATTTGCATCATGGATGTGCAGCCGACAAATCTGCAGCAACTGCGTGATGCTATCATCTCAGTATGGACAAAAATCTCAGAGAAATGTTTCCAACACCTTGTTGAATCTATGCCACAAAGAATTAAGGCAGTTCTAAAGGAAAAAGGGGGTCCAACCCGGTACTAGCAAGGTGTACCTAATAAAGTGGCCGGTGATTGTATATTTAAACCATAATGTTGCCTTCTCCATTGACTCCAGTGCATTTCATGAAAAAGGCAACTTTGCGGAATTTAGATTTTTGCCCAAATCTTGGGGAAATGAAAACTCTTGGTCTGGATTCACACTGTTCCCTATAAAACCAAAATAATCTGCGCTTAGGAGAAAATATCAAATCACATAAAAGTGAAGCTTTTATTATGCATTGATTTATTTTTTCTTAAGAACCTACAAAGCATTGCACCCACGATCAGCAGGTCATGGGTGTAATGCCATGGACCTGCAGACTGTCTGTGTATCCGTTTGCCCGTACCTCCGATACAATATTGTCGGCCTTTTTTTGTTTATAGCACAAAAAATAAAAAATAAAACGCAGTGGTGATCAAATACCACCAAAAGAAAGCTCTATTCCTGGGAAAAAAAATTACATAAATTTCATTTATATAGACTGTTGCATGACCGCGCATTTGTCAAAGTAACGCAGTGCCATATCGCAAAAAATGGCCTGGTCAGGAAGGGGGGTAAATCTTCTAGAGCTCAAGTGGATAAGAAAGAAGTGTACTGAAGATTTGGTCATGTGGATATCGATTACTCTTTTCTTTTGTGGACTTTATATGCACTCACGCATTGTACTGTGGATATAAAAAGTCTACACACCCCCCGTTCAAATGTCAGGTTTCTGTGATGTAAAAGAAATGAGACAAAGATAAATCATTTCAGAATTCAGTTGAACAACAAACTGAAATCTGTTAGGTGGAGGGAAGTAAAAATAAAAAAATAAAATAATATGGTTGCATAAGTGTGCACACCTTTAACCACTTGCCGACCGCCTCACGTCTATATACGTGAGCAGAGCGGCACGGGCAGGCAAAATCACGTACCTGGTACGTGATTGCCTTCCCGCGGGCGGGGGGTCCGATCGGACCCCCCCCCGGTGCCATCGGCGGTCGGCATTTGGTTGGGAGCAATGAGAGACGAGGGGGAGACCATCCGATCGTGGCCCCCCCCTCGCGATCGCTCCCAGCCAATGAGAAACATCCCCTGCCTGTGTATAGTACACACAGGCAGAGGATGTGATGTCATCTCTCCTCGGCTCGGCAGTTTCCGTTCCAGCGCCGAGGAGAGAAGACATGTAAGTGCACCAACACACACACACACAGTAGAACATGCCAGGCACACTAAACACCCCAATCACCCCCCCCCCCAGTCACAAACTGACACCAAGCAGGTTTTTTTTTTTTCCTGATTACTGCATAGTGTCAGTTTGTGACAGTTAGCAGTGGTAGGACAGTTAGTGTTAGCCCCCTGTAGGTCTAGGGTACCCCCCTAACCCCCCCTATTAAAGTTTTAACCCCTTGATCACCCCCTGTTCACCAGTGTCGCTAAGCGATCATTTTTCTGATCGCTGTATTAGTGTCACTGGTGACGCTAGTTAGGAACGTAAATATTTAGGTTCGCGTTTTATAGCGTCAGGGACCCCCATATACTATCTAATAAATGTTTTAACCCCTTGATGGCCCCCTAGTTAACCCTTTCACCACTGATCACCGTATAACTGTTACAGGTGACGCTGGTTAGTTCGTTTATTTTTTATAGTGCCAGGGCACCCGCCGTTTATTACCGAATAAAGGTTTAGCCCCCTGATCGCCCGGCGGTGATATGCGTCGCCCCAGGCAGCGTCAGATTAGCGCCAGTACCGCGAACACCCACGCACGCAGCATACGCCTCCCTTAGTGGTATAGTATCTGAACGCATCAATATCTGATCCGATCAGATCTATACTAGCGTCCCCAGCAGTTTAGGGTTCCCAAAAACGCAGTGTTAGCGGGATCAGCCCAGATACCTGCTAGCACCTGCGTTTTTCCCCTCCGCCCGGCCCAGCCCACCCAAGTGCAGTATCGATCGATCACTGTCACTTTTTTTTGTAGCGTTTTGGTGAACTGGCAAGCACCAGCGGCCTAGTACACCCCGGTCGTGGTCATACCAGCACTGCAGTAACACTTGGTGACGTGGCGAGTCCCATAAGTGCAGTTCAAGCTAGTGAGGTGGCAAGCACAAGTAGTGTCCCGCTGCCACCAAAAAGACAAACACAGGCCCGTCGTGCCCATAATGCCCTTCCTGCTGCATTCGCCAATCCTAATTGGGAACCCACCACTTCTGCAACACTCGTACTTCCCCCATTCACATCCCCAACTAAATGCAGTCGGCTGCATGAGAGGCATTTTCTTTATGTCCTCCCGAGTACCCCTACCCAACGAACCCCCCCAAAAAAGATGTTGTGTCTGCAGCAAGCGCGGATATAGACGTGACACCCGCTGTTATTGTCCCTCCTGTCCTGACAATCCTGGTCTTTGCATTGGTGAATGTTTTGAATGCTACCATGCACTAGTTGAGTATTACCGTAGGGTACAGCATTGCACAGACTAGGCACACTTTCACAGGGTCTCCCAAGATTCCATCGCATTTTGAGAGACCCGAACCTGGAACCGGTTACAGTTATAAAAGTTACAGTTACAAAAAAAAGTGTAAAAAAAAAAAAAAAAAAACACAAACAAAAATAAAAAAAAATAGTTGTCATTTCATTGTTCTCTCTCTCTCTCTCTCTCTATTGTTCTGCTCTTTTTTACTGTATTCTGTTCTGCAATGTTTTATTGTTATGTTTTATCATGTTTGCTTTTCAGGTATGCAATTTTTTATACTTTACCGTTTACTGTGCTTTATTGTTAACCATTTTTTTGTCTTCAGGTACGCCATTCACGACTTTGAGTGGTTATACCAGAATGATGCCTGCAGGTTTAGGTATCATCTTGGTATCATTCTTTTTAGCCAGCGGTCGGCTTTCATGTAAAAGCAATCCTAGCGGCTAATTAGCCTCTAGATTGCTTTTACAAGCAGTGGGAGGGAATGCCCCCCCCCACCGTCTTCCGTGTTTTTCTCTGGCTCTCCTGTCTCAACAGGGAACCTGAGAATGCAGCCGGTGATTCAGCCAGCTGACCATAGAGCTGATCAGAGACCAGAGTGGCTCCAAACATCTCTATGGCCTAAGAAACCGGAAGCTACGAGCATTTTATGACTTAGATTTCGCCGGATGTAAACAGCGCCATTAGGAAATTGGGGAAGCATTTTATCACACCGATCTTGGTGTGGTCAGATGCTTTGAGGGCAGAGGAGAGATCTAGGGTCTAATAGACCCCAATTTTTTCAAAAAAGAGTACCTGTCACTACCTATTGCTATCATAGGGGATATTTACATTCCCTGAGATAACAATAAAAATGATTTAAAAAAAAAAAATGAAAGGAACAGTTTAAAAATAAGATAAAAAAGCACCCCTGTCCCCCCTGCTCTTGCGCTAAGGTGAACGCAAGCGTCGGTCTGGCGTCAAATGTAAACAGCAATTGCACCATGCATGTGAGGTATCACCGCGAAGGTCAGATCGAGGGCAGTAATTTTTGCAGTAGACCTCCTCTGTAAATCTAAAGTGGTAACCTGTAAAGGCTTTTAAAGGCTTTTAAAAATGTATTAATTTTGTTGCCACTGCACGTTTGTGCGCAATTTTAAAGCATGTCATGTTTGGTATCCATGTACTCGGCCTAGGATCATCTTTTTTATTTCATCAAACATTTGGGCAATATAGTGTGTTTTAGTGCATTAAAATTTAAAAAAGTGTGTTTTTTCCACAAAAAATGCGTTTGAAAAATCGCTGCGCAATTACTGTGTGAAAAAAAAAAATGAAACACCCACCATTTTAATCTGTAGGGCATTTGCTTTAAAATAATATATAATGTTTGGGGGTTCAAAGTAATTTTCTTGCAAAAAAAAATAATTTTTTCATGTAATCAAAAAGTGTCAGAAAGGGCTTTGTCTTCAAGTGGTTAGAAGAGTTGGTGATGTGTGACATAAGCTTCTAAATGTTGTGCATAAAATGCCAGGACAGTTCGAACCCCCCCCAAATGACCCCATTTTGGAAAGTAGACACCCCAAGCTATTTGCTGAGAGGCATGTCGAGTCCATGGAATATTTTATATTGTGACACAAGTTGCGGGAAAGAGACAAATTTTTTTTTTTTTTTTTGCACAAAGTTGTCACTAAATGTTATATTGCTCAAACATGCCATGGGGATTTGTGAAATTACACCCCAAAATAAATTCTGTTGCTTCTCCTGAGTACGGGGATACCACATGTGTGGGACTTTTTGGGAGCCTAGCCGCGCACGGGACCCCGAAAACCAATCACCGCCTTCAGGCTTTCTAAGGCCGTAAATTTTTGATTTCACTCTTCACTGCCTATCACAGTTTCGGAGGCCATGGAATGCCCAGGTGGCACAAAACCCCCCCAAATGACCCAATTTTGGAAAGTAGACACCCCAAGCTATTTGCTGAGAGGTATAATGAGTATTTTGCAGACCTCACTTTTTGTCACAAAGTTTTGAAAATTGAAAAAAGAAAAAAAAAAAAATTTTTTCTGGTCTTTCTTCATTTTCAAAAACAAATGAGAGCTGCAAAATACTCACCATGCCTCTCAGCAAATAGCTTGGGGTGTCTACTTTCCAAAATGGGGTCATTTGGGGGGGGGGTTGTGCCATCTTGGCATTTTATGGCCTTCAAAACTGTGATAGGTAGTGAGGAGTGAAATCAAAAATGTATGCCCTTAGAAATCCTGAAGGTGGTGCTGGGTTTTCGGGGCCCCGTACGCGGCTAGGCTCCCAAAAAGTGCCACACATGTGGTATCCCCGTACTCAGGAGAAGCAGCTGAATGTATTTTGGGGTGCAATTCCACATATGCCCATGGCCTGTGTGAGCAATATATCATTTAGTGACAACTTTTTGTAAATTTTTTTTTTTTGTCATTATTCAATCACTTGGGACAAAAAAAATAAATATTCAATGGGCTCAACATGCCTCTCAGCAATTTCCTTGGGGTGTCTACTTTCCAAAATGGGGTCATTTGGGGGGGGGTTTGTACTGCCCTGCCATTTTAGCACCTCAAGAAATGACATAGGCAGTCATAAACTAAAAGCTGTGTAAATTCCAGAAAATGTACCCTAGTTTGTAGACGCTATAACTTTTGCGCAAACCAATAAATATACGCTTATTGACATTTTTTTTACCAAATACATGTGGCCGAATACATTTTGGCCTAAATGTATGACTAAAATTTAGTTTATTGGATTTTTTTATAACAAAAAGTAGAAAATATCATTTTTTTTCAAAATTTTCAGTCTTTTTCCGTTTATAGCGCAAAAAATAAAAACGGCAGAGGTGATCAAATACCATCAAAAGAAAGCTCTATTTGTGGGAAGAAAAGGACGCAAATTTCGTTTGGGTATAGCATTGCATGACCGCGCAAATAGCAGTTAAAGCGACGCAGTGCCGAATTGTAAAAAGTGCTCTGGTCAGGAAGGGGGTAAATCCTTCCGGGGCTGAAGTGGTTAACCACTTGCCTATCGGGCACTTACACCCCCTTCCTGCCCAGGCCATTTTTCAGCTTTCAGCGCTGTCACACTTTGAATGACAATTGCGCGGTCATGCTACACTGTACTCAAATGACATGTTTATTATTTTCTTCACATAAATAGAGCTTTCTTTAAGTGGTATTTAATCACTGCTGGGTTTTTTATTTTTTACTAAAAAAAAAAAAGACCCAAAATTTAAAAAAAAAACATTTTTTTTACTAAGTTTCTGTCAGTAAATTTTGTAACTAAGTAATTTTTCTCCTTCACTGATGTGTGCTGATGAGGCGGCACCAATGGGCACTGATAGGCTGAACTGGTGGGCATTGCTGAGGTGGCACTTATGGGCACTGATGAGGCGGCACTAATATGCCGCACTTGTAGGCACTGATATGTGGCACTGATGGGCACTGATAGGCAGCACTGATGGACATTGATGGACAGCAGTGATGGGCATTGATGGGCGGCACTGATAGCCAGCACTGACTGGCATCACTAATGGGCACTGATTGCTGACATGGTGGCGCTATATTGTAATCAGGACACTGATGATCAGTGCCCTGATTACATGTTTTGTTGTTCCCTGCGAGGAGATGTCGATCGGCTCTCCTTGCCATACACTCTGTCAGTGTGAGGCAAGGAGCGCCGATTACCGGCATCTCCGTGTTTACATGTGACTGGCTGTGATTGGACATAGCCGATCACATGGTTAAAGAGCCGCGGACGCATGGCACAACAGTGACATTACCATGAACTGGACATCCCTCCAAAATGTATGAAAAGACAAGAAGAAAACTGGTCAGGAAGGCTGCCAAGAGGCCTACAGCAACATTAAAGAAAGCTGCAGGAATATCTGGCAAGTACTGACTGTGTGGTACATGTGACAGCACTCTCCCGTATTCTTCATAAGTCTGGGCTTACAAAGAAACACATCCAAGCCCAGCTAAATTTTGCAAAAACACATCTGAAGTCTGCCAAAAACATGTGGGAAAATGTGTTACGGTCTGATGAAACCAAGGTTGAACTTTTTGACCATAACTCCAAAAGATATGTTTGGCGCAAAAACAACACTGCACATCATCAAGAGAACACCATACCCACCGGAAGCATGGTGGTGGCAGTATCATGCTTTGGGGCTGTTTTTCTTTAACTGGAACAGGGCCTCAAGCTGGATACACACTATACAATTTTCTGTAGATTTCTTCCTTCATATTTATCAAAACCATATAATATGAGGTCAAACCTTAAGAGTTTCAATTTATATGCAACCAAGCAGGCCCTTGCACTACATGGTTTTGGTAATCAGACAACATAAGTTGTATAGTGTGTATGGGGTCTTAGTCAAGGTAGAGGGAATTATGACCAGTTCCAAATACCAGTCAATATTGGCACAAAACCTTCAGGCTTCTGCGAGAAAGCTGAGCATGAAGAAGAACTTCATCTTTCAGCATGACAACGACCCAAAGCATACATCCAAATTAACAAAGGAACGGCTTCACCAGAAGAAGATTAAAGTTTTGGAATGACCCAGCCAGAGCCCAGACCTGAATCAGATTGAAAATCTGTGGGGTGATCTGAAGAGGGCTGTGCACAGGAGATGCCCTCACAATCTAAAAGATTTGGAGTGTTTTTGCAAAGAAGAGTGGGCAGATATTGCCAGGTCAAGATGTGCCATGCTCTTACCGAAAAAGACTGAGTGCTGTAATAAAATCAAAATATGCTTCAACAAAGTATTAGTTGAAAGTGATTGTAAACCCCGGTAAAGAAAAAAAAAACAAAAAAAACCCCTGCAAGACAAACGCATAATGAGCTAGTATGCATACTTCAGTTTGCCCCAGTGCGCATGTGCTGATGACATCGGCACATGCAAGGGACAGGGGATATCTCCTAAATCATGCAGGTTTAGAAGATATCCTGGGTATCTACAGGTAAGCCTTATTATAGGCTTACCCGTAGCATAAAGTTGTTGTAAAGGGTTTACAACCACTTTAAGGGTGTGCATACTTATGCAACCATATTATTTTAGTTTTTTAGTTTTACTTCCCTATACCTAAAAGATTTCAGTTTGTTGTTCAATTGAGTTGTACAGTTTATAGGTCACATTAAAGGTGCAAAAAGTTCTGAAATTATTATTATTTATATTTGTCTCATTTTTTACATTTACATATACACATACATATATATATATTTTGTGATGTTATGAAAGGCAAGGTGATTGACGGACGTTATGTTTTACCTCGAATGCGTTCATTTGCAGGAAACTAAGATGGAATGCGGTCTGGGTTTTACCAGCCACCTTAGAAGGGTTGGTTCTGGACCAGATTTTACGGTCCACTTGTGCCAACCAACAGGTGGTATAAACAAAGCAGGACTGGAGCAAAGAATGTCTCTTGGCCTGGAACTCAGGAAGTCACAAACCCAAGAGAGCTGTTTATATGAAGTTTGCTTTTGTGAGAGAAAAGGTTTGCATTATCTTTATTTTGTGGGTGACTGGTAGAAGACCTGTGAGTTAGGAACCTGCATATGTTTAGTTAGTGCCTGGATGGCAAGGATTTATGTTCTGTTTTTGTTTGTTTAATTTCTATGCCTCTTAAAATAAAACTGGCTAGATGTCAGATTTTAAGAAAACCTGCTGTTTGAACTGCCATTTTTCCCAGGGAAGGTAGTCCCCCTTGAGCTAACTCCTGACATTTGGTGGATTTCCTGTACAAGAGGAAAGATAGAGGACATGTTAAAAGCCCTGCTGCATGCCACTGCAACCCAGCAGGAAACCAATCGCCAAGTCGCAGAGGCCACTGCAGCCCAGCAGGAGGCAAATCGCCAGCAGCAGGAGGCGAATTGCCAGGCCATTGCAGCCCAGCAGGAAATCAACCGACAGTTTGCGGAGGCCCTGCTGGAGTTGAAGGGGTCCACAGGTCCTTTGCCGGTGGAACAGAAAATGGTGCATGACAGCTAATACCTGCAGAAGATGACACCTGCAGATGTGGAAGCTTACCTAGCGACTTTTGAAAGAGTCGCTGCTCGAGAAGGATGGCAAAAAGAGCAATGGACAGGACTCCTAGCACCCTTTCTAACAGGAGAACCCCAAAAGGCCTATTATGACCTGGAACCAGATGTGGCAGGATTATGAGATACTGAAGGCTGAGATGCTTGCACGCCTGGGTGTTACCATTGCAGTCCGGGCTCAACGGGTGCATCGGTAATCCTACAGTACTGACAAACCACCCTGCTCCCAAAATGTTTGAATTGATACACCTCACCAAGAAGTGGTTGCAGCCTCAATGCAGCCTGATTAGTGCCCATCTGCAGCCTGATCTGTGTCTATCTCCCATCAATGCAGCCTGATTAATGCCCATCTGCAGCCTCACCATCTCTCATCAATGCAGTGCAGGAAATCATCTCCTGTTTACTCAGCTCTCAGTCGGCAGTCACATACACAGTCCCGCCTCCGCCATCGGCATTGGACCAGCTCCTGTTATAGACAGAACACTGGTCCAATGCCGGTGGCGGAGGCGGGACTGTGTGTGTGACGTTAGAGCCGAGAAAACAGGAGATGACGGCTCCTCCCCCCCTTCCCCAATTTTCAGGGGGAAAAAGTACATGTTATACGGTATATCACGTTAATCTCTTGAAACCTTGGAAGGACAGAGACTTTACTGGCATTCCCAACACCCCAAAAAAAACACATGTTCTCTGGGACCCCTGAGGTACCCATAACTGAAACCTTGTCAGTGACCCAACAGAAGGACGTTAAAGAGTTTGTGAGTAAAAAGAGAGACTTTTTCTCTCACCTGCCTGGACTCACCACAGTTATATAGAATCACATAATTATGGAACCAGGCGTCCACGTAAACGTAAAGCCCTACAGAATACCCGAAGCTAGGCGAGAAGCAGTTGCAAATTAAGTAAAGAACATGTTAGAGTTGGACATGATAGAGGTGATAGAGGTGACCACAGTGACTGGTCAAGTCCCATAGTGTTGATCCCAAAGCCAGATGGCACTATAAAAGGTTTTGTAATGATTTCAGGAAGTTGAACGTGTCCAAATTAATTGCGTACCCAATGCCTCGGGTGGATGAGCTTGACAGATTGGGAAGTGCTTGGTACATAACTACTTTAGATCTGACTTATTGGCAGATACCCTTAACAGAATCTGCAAAAGAGAAAACAGTGTTTTCTACCCCCGAGGGATCTTTCCAGTATAAGCAGATACCTTTTGGTTTGCATGGTGCGCCTGCCTCATTCCAGAGAATGATGAATAAGACATTAGCACCACATGGCCAATACGCAGCCGCCTATTTGGACGATTTAGTCATCCACAGCCCAGATTGGGAAGCTCATTTGCCCCGGGTGCAAGTAGTAGTACATTCCCTTAGGAAAGCAGGTCTCACTACCAACCCCAGAAAGTGTGCCATTGGCTTGGAGAAGGCCAAACACCTTGGCTACGTTATTGGTCAAAGGCTGATCAAGCCTCAGATCAATAAAATTGAGGCGGTTCAAAAGTGGCCCCAACCTATAAATAAAAAGCAAGTTTGTGCATTTCTTGGGATCACAGGATACTACAGGCGTTTTACGGTGGGGACAGAAAGTATGCAGACCCTCTTAAATTGTTTCACTCTTTGTTATATTGCAACCATTTGCTAAAATCATTTAAGTTCATTTTTTTCCTCATCAATGTACACACAGCACCCCATATTAACAGAAAACAAAGAATTGTTGACATTTTTGCAGATTTATTAAAAAAAAAAAAAAAACTGAAATATCACATGGTCCTAAGTATTCAGACCCTTTGCTGTGACACACATATATTTAACTCAGGTGCTGTCCATTTCTTCTGATCATCCTTGAGATGGTTCTACACCTGAGTATACTGATTGGACTTGATTAGGAAAACCACACACCTGTCTATATAAGACCTTACAGCTCACAGTGCATTAGACATCAAAGGAAATTCTGGACAGCCGCACTCCAAAAAATATATTTGCCTTTATTCAATGAAGTGTCATCCAAAATACAGGTCACAGCAGAGTGGAACAAAGCTTATGCGTTTCACACTACGAGGAGTGCTTAGTCATAGCTCATGGTTATGACTAAGCACTCCTCGTAGTGTGAAACGCGTAAGCTTTGTTCCACTCTGCTGTGACCTGTATTTTGGATGACACTTCATTGAATAAAGGCAAATATATATTTTTTGGAGTGCGGCTGTCCAGAATTTCCTTTGATGTCTAATTACCATAGCATTGCCAGCACCTGGACTTCTAAACTGGAGGAGATGCCCTTCACTTTGATTTGACCCACCTGGAGCGGCGATACTTTCTCTCTCTATCTCAGCTCACAGTGCATGTCAGAGCAAATGAGAATCATGAGGTCAAAAGGAACTGCCTGAAGAGCTCAAAGACAGAATTGTGGCAAGGCACAGATCTGGTCAAGGTTACAAAAAAATTTCTGCTGCACTTAAGGTTCCTAAGAGCACAGTGGCCTCCATAATCCTTAAATGGAAGACGTTTGGGACGTCCGGCCAAACTGAGCTATAGGGGGAGAAGAGCCTTGGTGAGAGAGTTAAAGTAGAACCCAAAGATCACTGTGGCTAAGCTCCAGAGATGCAGTCGGGAGATGGGAGAAAGTTGTAGAAAGTCAACCATCACTGCAGCCCTCCACCAGTTGGGGCTTTATGGCAGAGTGTCCCGACGGAAGCCTCTCCTCAGTGCAAGACACATGAAAGCCCGCATGGAGTTTGCTAAAAAAAACACCTGAAGGACTCCAAGATGGTGAGAAATAAGATTCTCTGGTCTGATGAGACCAAGATATAACTTTTTGGCCTTAATTCTAAGCGGTATGTGTGGAGAAAACCAGGCACTGTTCATCACCTGTCCAATACAGTCCCAACAGTGAAGCATGGTGGTGGCAGCATCATGCTGTGGGGGTGTTTTTCAGCTGCAGGGACAGGACGACTGGTTGCAATCGAGGGAAAGATGAATGCGGCCAAGTACAGGGATATCCTGGATGAAAACCTTCTCCAGAGTGCTCAGGACCTTAGACTGGGCCGAAGGTTTACCTTCCAACAAGACAATGACCCTAAGCAAACAGCTAAAATAACGAAGGAGTGGCTTCACATCAACTCCGTGACTGAATGGCCCAGCCAGAGCCCTGACTTATACCCAATTGAGCATCTCTGGAGAGAACTAAATGGCTGTCCACCAACGTTTACCATCCAACCTGACAGAACTGGAGAGGATCTGCAAGGAGGAATGGCAGAGGATCGCCAAATCCAGGTGTGAAAAACTTGTTGCATCTTTCCCAAAAAGATTCATGGCTGTATTAGATCAAAAGGGCGCTTCTACTAAATACTGAGCAAAGGGTCTGAATACTTAGGACCATGTGATATTTCAGTTTTTCTTTTTTAATAAATCTGCAAAAATGTCAACAATTCTGTGTTTTTCTGTCAATATGGGGGGTGCTGTGTGTACATTAATGAGGAAAAAAAATTAACTTAAATGATTTTAGCAAATGGCTGTAATATAACAAAGAGTGAAAAATTTAAGGGGGTCTGAATACTTTCTGTCCAAACTGTATACCCAATTTTGCCACCATTGCAGTCCCTCTGATGGACCTGATGAGGGGTAAAGGGTCAGTCATGATTAAGTGGAATCCTGAGGCAGAGAAGGCATTTCATATGTTGAAGCAAGCTTTGTGTGTACAACCTGTGCTCGTGACCCGAGTTCACAAAGGAGTTTGTGGTACAGACAGATGCCTCTGATGTGGGACTGGGTGCTATACTGACCCAAATCAGAGAAAGAGAGGAGCACACAGTGGTCTACCTGGGCAGCTGAACAGACAAGAGAAAAACTATCCCATTGTTGAGAAGGGATGTTTACCCATCAAATGGGCCTTAGATGCCCTGAAATATTACCTGTTGGGGAGACCATTCAAACTAGTCACTGATCATGCCCCTCTTAAATGGATGTGCGATAACAAGGAGAAAGACAGTCTGGTGACAAGGTGGTTATTTGCCCTTCAAGTATTTAAGTTCACAGTGGAGCATAGAGCTGGGAAACTCCAGATAAACACAGATTCCCTTTCCCGTGTCCATTGTCTGGTTGGGACAGTTGCTCAGCTGCAGGGGCTTGAGCAGAGGGGAGGGTGAAGAGATATGTGACATTATGAAAGGCGAGGTGATTGACGGACGTTATGTTTCACCTCGCATGCATTAATTTGCAGGAAGCCAAGATGGAATCTGGTCTGGGTTTTACCAGCCACCTTAGCAAGGTTGGTTCCGGACCAGATTTTATGGTCCACTTGTGCCCACCAACAGGTGGTATAAATAAAGCAGGACTAGGGCAAAGAATGGCTCTTGGCCTGGGACTCAGGAAGCCACAAACCTGAGAGAGCTGTTTATACGAAGTTTGCTTTTGAGAGAGAAAAGTTTTGCAACATCTTTATTTTGTGGGTGACTGGGAGAAGCCCATCACCTGTGAGTTAGGAACCAGCATATGTGTAGTTAGTGTCTGGATGGCAAAGGATTTATTTTCAGTTTTTGTTTGTTTTATTTCGATGCAAGCTTTCAAAATAAAACTGGCTACAAGTCAGATTTTAAGAAAACCTGCCATTTGGACTGCCTTTTTCCCCAGGGAAGGTGATCCCCCTTGAGCTAACCCCTGACAAAATAAATTGATTATATATATATATATATATATATATATATATATATATATATATATATATATATATATATATATATACACACACACACACACACACACACACACACACACACACACATAGGCGTTGCTAGGTCTACAAATGATCTGGGGCTAGAGCCCATAGCAGCATAATAAAGTCATACACTTGGGCGGGCATACACAGGTATGTAATATACGTGTGTGTGTGTATATCCCCAGAGAGCCCCCCACTTACATCAGGGTCCCCAGAGAGCACCCCTTACATCAGGGTCCCCAGAGAGCACCCCTTACATCAGGGTCCCCTTGGGGACCCCTGCAGAGACTCGGGGCTGTGGGCCCCAGATTCAGGGCTATAGCTCCAAAAGCCACCCCCTAACACACACACACACACATTATATATATATACACACACATATATATATATATATATATACACACATATATATATACACATACATATACACACACACACACGTAAACATTTAGTGCCAGGCTGTCAGCATCTGTGCACCAAGGTCTCAGACAATTTGATTGTACCCATACTGCTGGGGCGATGTTCCATTCAAACCTATGGGATGGCAGCCCAGCACTAGATTTTTTTTTTTTTTTTTTTTTTACGGACCTACGCTGTGTGTATTGAGGGGGGTACAGGGGAACATGCACTTGTGGATACAAAAGATATTTGTTCACCAGCTCCACTCAAGCCTTTCCATTTATCAACTGGGGAAAAAAATACATAAAATAAAAATTACAAACCAAAGATCAAATAATAATTTGAAACATTTATTGTTGGTCGGCTCCAGAAATAGAGATCAGTATGTGAGGTCAAGAATTGATCCGGAAGATTGGTGAAAGCCACAAATTTTTACATAAATACAACAAAACGTCTGTCAAAGAATGGCTGTCGCCTCATTTCTTGTTCCATTCTTCCTTCTCTTTCCTTTCACGAATCACTTCTTTTAGGTATGGCTCCAGGTAGCGGACATCCTGATGAAACAAATTTATACAAGTCATGCAATGTTTTTATTTTAAAATAGCTGTCAAAACGAACATTGCCAGTCAGAACTGGTGGAGATTAGGCTAAAATCATCCATACTAAGCCAGCTTGTTTTAGACAATGTGCATGCAACTCACCTTCACGCTTAGAAAAATATGAGGCTAAAAAATAAATATCTGTTGCAACTGAGTCTTAACTATTAGAAGTGAAGCAAAAGAGGAGTTGCTGCAAACTGCAACCAGCAGGCTTCATTTTTCAAATGAAACAGAAAGTGGCTGCTAGGGGAAAAAGCGGACCTGAGGCTCCATTCAGATTGGTGCAATATGGCAACAAGCAATAAAATACATGGTTTTCAACATGTTACTGTGGTGCATGGCATACGTGTAGCGTCATTCAGTGTGGAAGACTCACCAATGCACTTTGCAGTAAGTAGTAGCAAACGCACAGCAACACAACATACATGTGTTGTATTTAAATAAATAAAATAAAAGTGCAGGTTTAATTTTTCTTATATCAACATGTGCTGCATTAAAGCTGTGCACCTTAAAGTGCAGTAACGAGTTGAGTTAAGGCAAAGCATGATATGAAGGGGGCCTTACTGTGCTTTTCATAAACATGGCTCTAAATCATATGTACAAATTTATATGGTCAGCTTGAGGTTTCTTCCAAAAGCTCTAACTAGAATGCATAGCATACCTGTACATTATGGCACATCAATGCTACCATCTTCCCCAAAGCTTCTTCAGGGTCCAACAGCCCTTCTCTTCAGCCACTGGCAATGTAAATTTTATGCACGTGCATAAGAGTTACATGTCCCTGGCACCCTGCTCTACCCTCTGGCATGCAAAGAATTTTTTTGGGATTTACATAAACAAAAAAGAATTGCAAGCACCATGCAAGGTTTCTCTTGGCAAACAGACTTTGTATGTCTCTCTTGCCAAAAAAAAAACAAAACCCCTTGTAATTTTTCACAGAAGGATTTTAGTTTTACTTTAACCGCTTCAGATCCGGGCCATTGCCAAATGACAGCAACAGCGCGGATCTAAATTGCCGGGACGACGTCTATTGACGTCGTCCCATGCACGAGCGGCCTGCGCGCCCCCTGCAGGGCGCGTACGGCGCGCTCGGTGATCAGCGAGTCTATGAGACTCGCCTGATCACAGATCAGAGTAAGGGGTTGGTCCCGACCCCTTACCACATGATCAGCTGTCAGCCAATGACAGCTGATCATGTGATGTAAACGGAGCCAGTAATCGGCTATTTTTCCTCCTCGCGCTGACAGCGTGAGGAGGAAAAAAAAAAACCCGATCACGGCGATCTTCTAACACAAAGCAATAGGCAGCAGTGCTGCCTACCAGTGCCCCCAGCATCACCCATCAGTGCCATCAATCAGCGCCACCCATCAGTGCCCACAGTGCCATCCATCAGTGCCCACAGTGCCACCCATCAGCACCCACATCAGTGCAACCTATCAGTGCCCATAAGTGCCGCCCATCACTGCCCATCAGTGCCACCCATCAGTGCCCCCCCATCAGTGGTACCTATCAGTGCCCATCCGTGCCGCCCATCCGTGGCCATCAGTGCCGCCTTATCTGTCCCCATCAGTGCCGCCTTAACTGTGCCTATCAGTGCCGCCTTAACTGTGCCTATCCGTGCCCATCAGTGCAGCCTATCAGTGCCCACCTGTGCCGCCTCATCAGCGCATATCAATGAAGGAGAAAAATTACCGGTTTGCAAAATATTATAACAAACTATTAAACATGATTTTTTTTTTCAAAAATTTCCATCTTTTTTTGTTTGTTTAGCAAAAAATAAAAACCCCAGCTGTGATTAAATACCACCAAAAGAAAGCTCTATTTGTGGGAAAAAAATGATAAAAATTTCATTTGGGTACAGTGTTGTATGACCGCGCAATTGTCATTCAAAGTGCGACAGCGCTGAAAGCTCAAAATTGGTCTGGGCAGGAGGGGGGTTTAAGTGCCCAGTAAGCAAGTGGTTAAAAGTCTTCCTGGTAGGGAAGCCAACCGCTGCCTTGGTATGGCAGTGGTTGTCACCTGAACATAGCTCCTCCCCAGTACGCGTTACGTCCAATAGGACTTCGTAACCCCTCACTGACGAAATCCTATTGGACGCAATGCGTACAGGGGGAGGTGCTATGTTTGGATGATGTCACCCACCGCCATTCCGATCGACAGACATTACTCCTTTTATGGATCGTTTTAATGCGAGTAGACATCAATGAGTGTTAAAGCGGGGTTCCACCCAAATTTTGAACAATATCTGTATGTATTCTCTTCCTTGCCTAGATGCTGACATGCCGTTTAAAAAAATTTAAATCGCCGTAATTACCTTTTATTTTTCTATTCTTCTTTGCACTTCCTGGTTCTCCTCCCATGGGAGTAGGCGTGTTTCTAGCCTCTCCCAGACTCCGCACAGCCTCCTGGGAGCTAGTCTCAGGCTTCCCAGGATGCCACTGCGCACGTGCGGGAACGAGCGGTGAATGCTGGGAGCACAGCATTCACCGCATCCAGGAAATAAATGCTTGTGGGCTTCAAATGCCCACAATGAAGATGGAAACCGCCTGCAGTGAATAATATAAGTTATTCTTTCCGACAAAATCTGACACAGGCGGACATATTACACACAATATGTGAGTATGTAATGCTGAGAAGAAAAGTTTGTGAATGAACTCAAAAAAAAAAAAAAAGGATAAATAGGTGGACCCCCGCTTTAATAAAGCTTTGCAATGTCCAAAACAGAAAGCACTTAGCTCTTGATTTCATGTGCCTGTTTGCAACCTTGGGAGATCATTGCTGACTGCATTGGTTACCATTTACCCTTAAGGGGACACGCGCTATTGACTCCTTGTTGATTCAGGAGTCCAGTTAATAAGGTGAGCGAGCAAGCATCTCAGTGGTGGAAGAATTGCCACGCATATCGTGTTTGGATTCCTGTTTTCCCACATGTGGACCTCTCTTGCTGTAGTCTGGACTTTGTGGTTCATCCTGTGGACCTTCATTGTTATTTATATGGATTTTATTGGACTGTTTTGCGCTGCACTTTGTTATTTATATGAAATAAATATGTGTAAACAATTCTGCCAATCCATTATATAATCCAGGCTCCCCTGCCAGACATTGCAGAGCCCAGGATCTGCACTTAGCCCGAGACTGGACACTGTTATTTTATTCACCAGCCAATCTAGACTGGGCCAGTACAGACAGTAATTAGATACTCCCAGAGGAGAAGAGGACTATGATGTGCAATGAGGCAGTGCTAGAGAATGGACTTTTCCTGGCATAACCAAATTCCTTTGCAAGTTTAAAGGCAAATTTGTTACATAGTAGGTGAGGTCGAAAAAAGACACAAGTCCAACCTATGTGTGATTATATTGTTGAAAGGGGGAAAAAAAAACAAAACAAAACAAAAAAAACAGGTTAGCATTTAAAATAAATTTCTCTGTGCTTTTTCTTGCACTTTTTTAAAGTTAGTAACAGGGTCTCTGGTTAGGCCTTCTGTAAAAGGGTATTTTTTCTAATGCAACAGTGTCACTTTAAAAAAAGACTTACACCAAGTATCTCGAGTCTCAGAGTTTGGCCCAATACAAGTCTATGTGGTCCTTTTACACATACACAAGGTAACCCTGATGAAAACTTCTGCTAAAGATCCAGTAAACACTGGAGCGGGATGCAGCTGTGCCACTGAAGAAAGTAAAGAATTTGGGATGGGGGAGGTTTTAGTCTACATCAGTTTAGGAAGAGGCATAGTAGAGTTTTTTTTTTTTTTATTGAACACATAACTCATACATTATGGACGGAACTAGTGCGTGAACGTTACCCACAATGCTAATGAATGAGTCATCCTACACCAGAGGTCAGCAACCCACGGCTCGCCACCGCTAGATGTCCTGCCCGTGGACATTTTTGCAGCTGTCCTCTTCATTGGACAGTGGCGAGCGGTGGTATCGCAGGGCTGGATGGGGTCAAGAACCGCTGGAGTTAACTTTTTACATTACACAGCAGGTGGTTGGTTGCTGGGCGATCCTAGCAACCAATCACCAGCCTGTTAATGTGAAAAGTTAACCAGCAGTTCCCGCCCCCATCCAGCCCTGGGATATCGATCTCTGCTCGCTGTACACCTGTGTAAGGTAGGACAGTGTGTGTGGGGTGGAGGGGGGCAGAGGACACTATGGGGACGGACGGACAGAGGACACTGCTTTGGGGGCACAGGAACCCCACCACGCCTGTGGACAGAGACCCCCCCCCCCCGGGGACAAGGACCCCATTTCCGGACCATGCTGGCTGGCAGGGCTGGGGTCAGCCACCTTTGGGTGCAAGGATGGGGGAAAGGGCAGTAAAATCTGAATCCCCAGCCACATGCTCCCTCAGGGTGAACGGGCTTTGTATTAGTGAAGCACCCTTAAGTGGGTCAAACCTGTACTGTTATTATTACTATGTTAGGATTATTATTATCTTCATTTATTAGCAGGTGAATGCAGCCCTCTATGCATTCACATACATTAAATCTGGCCCTTAAGTGGAAAAAGGTTGCTGACCCCGGTCCTACACACTGAGCACAATGCATTCCCTAGTGGCTAAGGTCCCACATCAACCACTGGTAAATAGTTGTACAAAGTAATGTGTACAGGGAGTGGGTAGTTTTCCCTGCCTTTAGCGATTTATAACTCTCCACATTTAACACAACAGCAGCAAGCATGTAAAAACATAAAAGATGATTTTAAAGTAAACACTTCAAAAATAACTCAACAAAAAATACACCAAACTTTCCCTTTTATAAAATGTTCATGCCAGAGGAGCAAAGGCAGATTCATACCGCTTCATATTTCGTCCATTGTTCCTTGGGCAAGATGCTCTTTTTCAAATCAAGATCCAGAGCTCTCTTGATGCGGAACACTCGGTCATCATATATTTTGGGTGGCAAACCGCTTAACGGCCTCCTTCACGTCATCGTCTTCATACAAAATGTCATCACGCATTAGGCCTATTGTAAGAAACAGACATTAACAAACACATTTCAAAATGTAGAAGAGACCCCCAACTCAATCTTCAAAAGGAGGGCTTTACAGGCTATATATACACACTCACCGGCCACTTTATTAGGTACACCTGTTCAATTGCTTGGTAATACAAATTGCTAATAAGCCAATCACATGGCAGCAAATCAAAGCATTTACACATCTACGCGTGGTGAAGACAACTTGTAATTCAAACCGAGCATCAGAATGGGGAAGAAAGGGGATTTAAGGGATTTTGAACGTGGCATGGTTGTTGATGCCAGAGGGGCCTGGCTGAGTATTTCAAAATCTGCTGATCTACTGGGATTTTCACGCACAACCATCTCTAGAGGTTACAGGGAATGGTCCGAAAAAGAGAAAATATCCAGTAAGCGGAGGACGGAAATGCCTTGTTGATGTCAGAGGAGAATGGGCAGACTGGTTCGAGATAATAGAAAGGCAACAGTAACTCAAATAACCACTCATTACAACCAAGCAACGGAATGTTTCCAGCACCTTGTTGAATCTGTGCCACAAATAATTAAGGCAGTTCTGAAGGCAAAAAGGGGGTCCAATCCAAGGTGTACCTAATAAAGGGGCAGAGGAGTGTGACAAATGTAACTAAATGATGCTTGTAGTTACCACAGCAGATGGCACCATGCAAACCACAGTACCAGCGCTCAATTGTAAAATAAATGATCTGCATGTATTTTATCATCATAAAGAACAGATCTAGCTATAATGGCTGTCTCTGACCTGTGTGATATTAAAGAGTTTGTTACCTCAACACTTCATATCCCTGATATGTTTCCTGCTGTACTAAGTATTGTGAAGTATCTTGTTCTTTTTGCATTGCTTCCTTTATGTGAAATCACTGGTGTTCCTGCCAGTCCCTCTGCTTATTAAAAACTAACCATGCTAAGCGGGAGAGCACATCCTGGTCAGTTCTTTAGGTGTGCTAGGAACTCAGCCAGCTCTCCTCCAATGATCAGACTTGTCCTAACATGTCCCACCTGCACAGACATTCACTGGGAAGCTCAGTGCACTGCTGCTTCTCCCCCCCCCCCCTCACCCATATGCAGCTGAGTACAGAGAGAATGTGATCACTTATAAAAAATAAAATCCTTTTTTTTTTTTTTCCATATCTATACAAAAATGTTTTCCCTTTCATTTCTATTCTGAATTGAATGGGATATGGGAACATGAGGGCAGACAGTACAGTTACCATACAATTCAATACAGGAGGAGTCAGAGAGCCCTGCTCGTTAGGGCTTACAATCTAGGATGGAGGGTACAATCACTTGCTGGTGACTTTTCTTCCTTTTACTGAGACTTTTCCATTGACACATAAATAGGCCTCATTTCAAGGGGCAGCTAGACTGCAGTGTTCACAGGTGGCTAAACTCTGCATCTGGATGCTGCAAACTGAACAATAGGCTGTGGCCAGAATTGTTGGTCCTGGATTCAAACTGTGTTGTGTCCAGACCTGGTCAAAGCCCACTTAGATGAGCAGTCTCATGCAAACATGATGGTGCCGGCCATTAATTGTACACGGTGTGTGCCTTGCCTGTTTACACAAAGGGGGGGGGGGGGGATACTAAAACGGGAGCACTCAGAACCTGGTGCAGCTGTACATGGAAGCCAATCAGCTTCTAACTTCAGCTTGTTCAGTTAAGCTTTGACAATAAACCTGGAAGCCGATTGGTTGCTATGCAGAGCTGCACCCGATTTTGCACTCTCCAGTTTTAGTAAATCTCTCCCAAAGCATGCATGGAGGTAATTTCTCTGCTGGCAAGAATTACAGATTCTCCTCTGAGGCCATCCGTTTACATGAGCCCTTACCATCTGGCACATATGTCGCATTTGATGGGCATAAGACAATAACAAAAAAAAAAAAAGTGGGACTTTTTTAGGGTACAATCATACAATAAAAATTTAATTTTATTCCAAGCTTAGCTAAAAAGCAACATTGTACACACATATGCAATCCCTAAAGGCCAGGTTCACCTTTAAAAAAATAAACACGATTTGGCAGGGAGGGGAAAAAAAAAAAAAAAAAGTTAATTTACAATTTTTTTTCTACAGGAACCACAAAGCATTGTGACAGCAATCAGTGAATTGTGGGTGTAATGTCAGGCTTCTGCAGACACCTCCTCCAGCTTCTGCCCTGACACTGTATGGGCTATCAGTTATTAGTTTTGAGGAAGTGCCAACAGACTACAAGGGCACTGATTACTGCACTCATATCCCATTAAAACTACAAGTCCATCTGCCATGGTGACAAATAGAACATGTCGTTTATTTACAGATCTCTGAATAAATGATGCAGCTGTGCGGGTTAAACCCCACTAAATTTAAATGCGACAACAGCTAAGGGGCAGAGGAACCCCTGCAGAATGTCACGGGAGGGGCAAAGGCGGGGGGTGCTTAGGAGCACGTTACACCCCAAGTACAGGTGCAACAGGTAACATGCTCCTAAAGGTGAACTTAGTCTTTAAAAGCGGTATCAAACCAAAAGTATAACAGCTTACCAATCATTAGATGTGGTGGCTGCATTCGTTTTCTTTAACCTTTTTTCCCTTCTGCTTTCACCTGGTGATCTAGCCAGTAACACCTTCTGTATTAGAGTGACCCCACTCTTAGATAATACTTTATCTAATACTTTACAGCAAGCAGTTATTTCCTTTTGGGATAAAAGTTATACATAAATAAAAGCTGATCATTGTAAGCACCCCTGTCAGTGTTAAATAGCTTTTCTAATAA